>NW_028270161.1:57186775-57486775 GCF_037043375.1 Chiloscyllium plagiosum
GAAATGTGGTAGTTTGCACATCATATCTATGCCAACATCTTGGGAAGCTTTGTTTATACATGGGGTGTCATGGCTCAAGTGGTTAGCACTGTTGCCTCACAGCACCAAAAACCCAGGTTTGATTTCAGCCTCTGCATCTGTCTGAAGTTTTGCATATTCTCCCTGTGTCTGTATGGGTTTCTTCCAGGTGCTCTGGTTTCCTTCCACAATCCAAAGATGTGCAGGTCAGGTGAATTGGCCATAGTGTTAGTGCATTAGTCAGAGGGAAATTAGTCTGGATGGGTTATTCTTCGGAGAGTTGGTGTGGACTTGTTGGGCTGAAGGGCCTGTTTCCACACTGTAGGGAATCTAATCTAACCTAAAACAACATGGTTATACCAGTGCCAATAACCACTAACCGTTTTGAAAAATGACGGTGGTAAAGCTAAGTTAGTGGCATTGAATAATTCATCTAAACTTGTTGAGTGTGTGATTTGTGTTGCTGTTTAGTGAAGTCCTCCTTGGGTATCCATTTTGGTTGTCATAGCTGGCAACTGCACTGATAGTGGCAGTAAGTGCCTGATTGTCCATATTTCAATGATTCTAAGCTTGTCATACATTGGTGTGTTACACAATATTCTTTCTCACTAACTCACTTATCTTGGGGGTGGAGAAGAGTGGAGTACCTTGCTCCCAGTGTGACAACTTGGAAGCCAGGTTATGTTTGTATTTTAGTGTTAAAGCAAATACATCAACTTTAAATCTACTAGATCTATGTAGTTTCTTCCAAGATGCATTTCTGATTATCAAGGTGTTCAATTATAGTGAGTTAAAAGAAAACAAGAACTGCAGATGCTGGAGATCAGAGTCTAGGAGTGTGGTGCATCCAAGGAGCAGCAGAGTTGACGTTTCAGACATCAGCCTCATTCCTAATGTACGGCTGATGCCAGAAACATCAACTGTTCTCTTCAGACGCTACCACACTAACTGTGTGCTTTTCCAGCACTACACTCCTCAACCGTTGTAGTGAATGGAATGAAAAAACATCGTGCATGGGTGGCACAGAATCAGTTTTACACCTAGTGGATCTCCAAGTTTTATTTCACTTTCTTAGCTTGTTGGCCATGTCTTTTCCCTAGGGCCTGTTTCCACACGGATTCTTCGGCCCAACAAGTCCTCACCAATCCTCCAAAGAGTAACCCATCCAGACCTATTTCCCCAAACCCTATTATCCTATATTTACCCATGACTAGTGCACCTCCTACACATCCCTGAACACTATGGCCAATTTAGCTTCACTAATTCACCTAACTTGCACATTCTTTGCAATGTGGGAGGAAACAGGACACCTAGAGGAAAGCCATGCAGACATGAGGAGAATGTGCGTCAGTTGCCTGAGGCTGGAATTGAACCGGGTCCCTGCTGCAGTGAGGCAGCAGTGCTAACCACCGAACCACTGTGCTGCCTTCAGACTGCCTTTTCTAATATGTTGGAGACTGTACAATTATAACGACTGAGTCTTCCTTACTGTTCTATTGGCAACCTAAGCAGTTGGACTATTGGCTTCAATGAAGAATTGCTGGAAGGAATCATTGTTTTGCAAATGACAGCACCTCACAGTATATAATTTTAATATGTGGGTGTTCTAGGCAGTTCAAAGTATATGGTTTGTTTATTTATTGAAACTATCTTCCTGTCAGTTAACCTTGATACTAAATTAACCTGGTGGTAACTAAATTCATACAGGATTTTAGGGCTTTGTAAACTGTTGGCTGTGTAGCAATATATTCGGTAAGGTTTTGGAACTTGCTTTTGAACTTTGATCAGAAAGAGCATCAACCTTTAGATTACTGACTCTTCCAGGGAAATGTCTAGTTTCCCTTGAGGAATTGCTTTTTGGTTTGTATGCTGTAATTTTGAAGTAGCAATTAAGGAGCTATAAAAACATGGATTAGTACAGTAACAATTTGATTCAAAGTAAAACAGCTTGAAAAATAATAATCCCTTCCTTTTCCTCTTTTAACTTGCAATTCATTTCACTTTCCTTGTTTTAGAACAGACCTATGTTTGTTACATTTTCTTTTATTTCTTCTCTCTTGGGAAGTTGAAGCTGGTTAATTGGCTTTCTAAAATGGCATATTCTGATAGGTTAGGTGGATGTAACATGACATGGAGGTGGGTGGGGAGGGGAGGGTGGTGGTGTGAGACGGTGGGGGGGGGGGGGGGGGGGGGGGTGCAGTTGCTTCTGTTTTCCAGCAGTTCTTGCTTTCTGCTGGCCAAACTCATTTCATTGGTTCAGATTTTGTCAGGGGGCACAAAGAGAGAAATGTTTCCAGGAAAACATTACTGGTTCCACCAGCTATACAAACGAAGTAATAAAGTCAACAAGACAGTGAAGAAGTTTCAATAACCGAATAAGCTGTTGTTTTTCACAGTGCGTTTCTAGCTGGTATGAGGATTGGCATAAAAGCAGTAACATAATTTTGGAACCTAGTCCTATGTATGATTAGAAAGTGGTAGAGTGAAGAACTTTTAATAGTAACCCCTAAACTACATCTATAGTATTTCATATCAACTTCAGTGCCTTGTAGGTGCTGACCTTCTAGTATCTCGGACTGTCAGTTCCAAGGAAGAGTCACTAGACTCAAAATATTAACTGATTTCTCTCCACAGATGATGCCAGATCTGCTGAGCTTTTTCAGCAATTTTTTTGTTTGCCTTGGACTGTCTGGGCTAAGTATGTGTGAGCTCAAATTGATTGGGAGTTGCATTGCGATTGAATCCAAGGTGTAACAAATACTAACTTTGTCACCAAATCCTCTTGCTGTGTTCAAACAAGTGTAGACTGATCAACCATTTGGATTTTTGATCAGTCCTTAGCTGAGCACCACATCAGAGGTGAGACTTTTCTTCTCTTCCCACGAAGGGTGGGGAGAGGTGGAAGGTCAGGCAAGTATTGCTACATTGGCAAGTTTCTCCTCATTTCAACTGGAGCTCAAATAAGGTTCCTTTAGCTGAAAAGCAAATTAAGAAAAGCAGCATTAATTGGATGTTTTAAAAAAAAAAATCAGCATGTTTACTTCATATCTTTGATTCTGTGCCATCATTGAATAAAATGAGAACTGAATTTGAAGAGAACTTCTCATTACTGCTGTACTCCAAGACTCCTTTAATTCTGTTATGCCCAAAAATTGATTGGTCTTAGTTTTGAATGTAATTATTATCTGAGCAGTCATAGTCCTCTGGGATAAAATATTTTAAAGAATATTATTCTTTGTGAATGAAAGAATCTTATTAGTCTGACATGGGCAGCACCTTATCCTGAGGTTATGCCTTTTAGCTTGAGACTAGCATTCATCTGTAAAGCCTGCTCAATTTGAAAGTGACACCGATCTTGCCTCTTAAATGCTTGAAGTCCTGAGAAACCCTTCTCCCTAATTCTATTTATAAACTAGACTTTTCAGTCTGACTTGATTTGGAAATACCTTGAAAAAACTAAGCTCATGACCATAGTCCTTGTGGTTACTGGCAATACAGCAATAAACAATCAAACAACAAGTTCAGTTGGTTAAGATTTAGAGGTCAAAAACATTCACCCCGTTTCCTTACTTTGCAACTAAAGGCACTGATTCAATTGACTAACTTAGCACAGCAAGCAGTTGGATCCAAGATAACTTTCACTTGTATTCCTCAGGTACGTTTTGAATAAAGCTCCTGAAATACTGGGTTTGTGGGAAGAAAGCATTTGCAAGTTCTAGGATTGCAACCCATGCAAAAAGTAGCACCTAACCTGTTAGGATCTGAGGTCCTGAAGTAACTATCTTGCAGCACTGCATCATCCATTGATAGACTTAAACAGTGTAGTGCTTTCATTTGGCTTCCCATTGTAAGCTGCTTTTTTTTTGAACATGCTGTTCCTGGGACTCTTTTCAGATTTAAAGCAGGTAAAAAGGGGATGGTTGATGCTGAGACTAGAATCTCTCCTCTTTGCAGCTGCGTTCTGGTAGACTGCTCCTGCCACTGTGCGCCTTGAATAGGTGCACTGGAAACTGAGGCTGAAGTAGTTGAGTTTAAATTTGATTCTATTGTAAGCTTCGGCCGATCTGACCCTGACCAGACAGTTCTCCGTTGGTGAGAAAGTGAGGGCTGCAGATGCTGGAGATCAGAGTTGAAAATGTGTTGCTGGAAAAGCGCAGCAGGTCAGGCAGCATCCAAGGAACAGGAGAATCGACGTTTCGGGTTTCCTGAAGGGCTTATGCCCGAAACGTCGATTCTCCTGTTCCTTGGATGCTGCCTGTTCTGTGCTTTTCCAGCAACACATTTTCAGTTCTCCGTTGGTGTTGCACACAGTTCAAAACCAAGTAAGAGGGACAATAAAGTGAGTGGGAGGAGGCGGGGTAGGGGTGGGGGGAGGATGTGAATAATTGGACTAGGGCTTGTTGGTCTTCCACTTTTATAATCTACTTTGTTCTGAGTCAAAGTTCTGGGTAAACTAAATAGCTTCACAACTGATCTAGGTATCTATAAAAATAGAGGGGTACGGATGGTTAATGGCTGTCTTTTCCTTAGGATGGGGCATTTCAAGACAAGGGGGCACATTTTTAATGAGCAGAGATTTTTAAAAAAGACATGGGGGCAAATATTTTACACAGGGTGGTTTGTGTGTGAAATGAACTTCCTGAGGAAGTAGTGGATGTGGGTATAACTTTTAATGTTTTGGATAAGTACATGAACAGGAAAGAGCAGACAAGTGTCACTAGTTTAGTTTGGCATTGTTCAGTATGGGCTGGTTGGACTGAAGTGTCTGTTTCCGTGCTAAATGCCTTCTGAGCTGAGTAGCCAGAAGAGGTGCACTTTGAGGGTGTATTGACTACATGGTAAGTCTTGTACATCCAGTTTTCATTTTATAAATGAAGTGTAGAAGTTTTAATAGGTGAAAGCCAGCAAAGAGTGACAGACTTCATTGTGGGAAATTGTTTTGAGCAGGAGGTATGTTATGACGTGAGTCAATTTATGATGGTATTAGACAATGTGGCTTGAGGCCAAACCTCTTTGCTTGAGGGAAGTTCATGTGAAAAATGTATTAATTGGGTTAATGAAGGGGAGGGGTCGCATTCCAATAAATAGACAATGAGAAGAATGGGGAGAAAGGAAGACTAAGATTTAATTTTGAGTAGTCAATGGCACTAAGGTCTGCTTAAGTAAAGAGGCTGTTTTATAGTTAACCAACTTGTTTTCTATACCTCCTGCTTAGCTGTACAATGTTGACCAGATCAATGTTGGTGAATAGTTGTTGCTTAGCAATCTGAGTCTGCTGGTGATCATGATGGGGGGGAAGGAAGGATGAGAATAGCATAATATTCCCTGATTAGAGAAAGGAATTTCAAGTGGGTTGTGAAATACTCTGTATTGCTGCTTCTGCAATGCACTTGTTCTCTTTCAGCTTTCTTTCTGCCCTCTGTTCACCAGAGACAATTAGCCAGAATTTGCTCTTAAATGAGAAGTCCTGTCAATCTCTATTTTTAAGAGCAAATCAAACAGCAGCTTCAGTCAAGTTTAAATTCAAAGTGCAGTTTCATTTGTCTATCCCTAAGCTACATCTTGCACCGCTTAGTTCCCCGTTCAAATCTCTGAACAACGTTAAGCTCCTGTGCTTGTACAGTGAAAATAAGCTAAACTTGCAATGGATGTGGAGTTTATCCATTTCGATCTTCCTGTCAGACATTTGGAACAGGAACTTTTCAGTGTCAAACAAATGTAGCATCTAACTCTTTTTTGCTTATAACTGGACATGTAGTTCTGGTCTCCTTCCTATTGGAAGGATGTTATACCTGAAAAGGATTCAGGGAAAAAAAAATTACAAGGATGTTGCTAAGGCTGGGGCTGGTTTCCCTGGAGCGTTAGAGGCTGAGGGATAACCTTGTGGACACTTAAATTCATGGGGGCATGTGTAATGGATGTAGGTTTGCTCGCTGAGCTGCAAAGTTCATTTCCAGATGTTTCGTCACCCTATTAGTTAACATCTTCAGTGAGCCTCTGGGAGAAGCACTTAATTGCTTTGTCTGGAGGCCCACTGAAGATGTTAACTAGTAGGGTGACGAAACATCTGGAAATGAACTTTCCAGCTCAGCGAACAAACCTACATCCAGAACCTCAACCTGAGCTACAAATCTTCTCAACTTGCTAGGGCATGCATAATGTCAAGAGTTTAAGTTGCAATATCTGTCTGAATGTTGATCTAATATTAGAGTTAAACTGCACTCCACATTCTGGAAGTGGGTTGGGATGATGTGAATCACCCACACTCCGATTAGACAGTCACTTATTACTATCCTATTATCAAGTTAAACTACCATTCAATCTCTTCCGTTCAGAAATGCTTTCCTAAGCCATTCCCTGAATTTTAAGTATGTTGCACCTGCATTGTCTTGGGGAATCGGAGTCAGGAAATCTTCTGCATAATGATTCCCCAGGATTAGGGCATTACATTTGTTATTAGGATCTCCTCCTACTATTGTACCTGGGGTAACATGTGACTGTGGGTGTAATGAGTTGTTTGAGTAGCATGTGACTACAGGCCAGAGTATCTGTAAGTATAGCCAACTGACCTGTATAAAGGAGATTTGTTTTCTTTGTTCAGTGCCTCACTTCACATGCCTGCGAGGAGGGTCAAAGAGGGCACCTAGTTTGTACAAGCTTTAATAAACTTTGTCGAAGTTGATGTGTGTGAATTGCATCCTGTGAAACTTCGGGAAAAGAACTTAACATGTGGATAGGGTTTTTTCCCCTGGGATGGGGGAGTGTAGAACTAGAGGGTTTAGGGTGAGAGGGGATAGATAGAAAAGGGACCTAAGGTGCAATTCTCTCTCGCAGAGGGTGGTCTGTGTGTGGAATGAACTGCCAGAGGAAGTGATGGAGCCTGGTACAACTACACCATTTAAAAGGCATCTGGATGGGTACATGAATGGGAAGGGTTTGGAGGGACGTGGGTCAAGTGCTGGCAAATGGGACTAGATTAGGTTAGGATATCTGGTCTGTGGGTGAGTTGGACCGAAGGGTCTGATTCTGTGCTGTACGTCTCTAACTCTGTGTAAGTTAAACCACTTCTCTTTCTCTTGGTATGGTTTTTTTTTACTTGCTTTTAAACTTCCTGTAGTTGGTTTAAATACTAAATGCACTATATTTTAAGATGTTTATTTCCATCTTCAGTCACGAATTAATCACTTCCAAAACTTTTGATTTCGTTATTTAAGCCTTGGCTAGGTCCCACATATGTTGAATTGTGTGCTACAATGTTTTGATGCCTCATTTAAAATCAGCATGCTGTACAAAAGTTTGGAAATTTTATCAGGCAAAGACAAATGAAGCAAAACAGCAAAATCTGGCCTATTAGCATGTTGCTTTCCATCTAAGTAGCTGTTGCTACTCTTTGAACCATCTGTGTATTTTATGTCCTTGAACAAATATGTAGTTTTCTTTTGCATGCCTGCCTTTATGCAAGACGGTATATAAACCTTTTGCTAAGGTTTTTTGGGTTAACTACCTTCTTTTTAAATATGCATGGTGCAGCACTTACATTCCTAAATCAAAGAAACTAAGTAGGCAATTCCCCTCTTGAGCTTGTTCTGCCATTGAATGAGATCATGGCTGATTTGTGACCTAATTGTCAGAATAGTTGCTTCCCTGCTGTCTATTATAGTCATACAGATCCTTTGGTTTAACTTGTCCATGCTGACCAAGTTTCCCAACCTAGTCTCGTCCCACCTTTCTGTGCTTCCACCAAACAGTTCATATTCATGTGTTTAAATATCCTTTAAATGTTGTGACCGTACCCATATCCACCACTTCCTCTGGAAGTTCATTCCACACAAGAACCACACTGGGAAAAAGTTGCCCCTCATTCCTTTTAAGTCTTTCTCCTGGCCTCTAATATTCCTCATCATCTTGAAATTGCCCACTCCAAACCTTAAACCTGCCATTCACTTATCTATATCACTCATGATTTTTGTAAACCACTTGCAGGTCACCTCTCAACCTCCTATGCTCCAATTTTAAAAAAAATCCTAGCCTCTCCCTTAAAACTCAAATCCTCCAGCTCTGGGAACAGATATCTCCTATATTAGTTATTCTTTCTCTGTAGCTATAATATTATTTTGCGTTGTGTTCTAATCCCTGATGTACTTGTGATTTGTTTGATTAGCACACAAAACAATAACTTTCAGTCAATATGTGACACTGAATCAAGTCAATCAAATTAGCCCATATTGTATAAAACATGGGATCATACCTCACCTGGAGTATTGCATCCAGTTCAGGGCACTTCTATTTTTCTTAGGAAGAATGTTCAAATGTTTAGAGTACAAAAATGGTTTAACAATGCTTCTGGGAGTTTAGAGATTGGGAAGTTGGACAGTTGAAGCTCTTTTTTTCCTGAAGAAGGAAAAGTTGAGAAGAGACTTGATGGATAGATGTTTTTGGAATTGTCACAGGTTTGCTAACCCTTCCCATTGGATGGATTGAGAAGCAGAGGTTGTAGATTTATGGTAATTAGCAAAATAAGCAACAGCGCCATGCAAAACTTGTTCGTGCATCAAGTGGTTGAGATCTGGAATGCTCTGCTTGTGTGATGAATGTGGATTGAATAGAGAGATTGGAGAGTTGAAAAAGGAATGTGCAGATCTCTAAGGAGAAGGCCAGGGAAAGATGGCACTGGATAGGATTTAATCCTGTCTGGCTGTTTTGTTTTGTGCTGCAATCATTCAATGATTTTATGCTTCAGATGAACTCTGTTTACTTAACATTTTTGTCTGGTGAATGACAATCCTGTTAGAGATTGCTGTGGCACCATCCCATATATGAAACAAGAAAGCACACTACCATTTTAACAGCTCATTTTGTTCATATGACTGCAAGTATTTGATGTTGCACAGGTATCTCTCTCAGGAATAAAACTAACATTTGTCTAAAATCTGCAATAGGCTTTAAATCCAGATTGATAACGCTAATAAGTAATGTTGAATTATAAGCCATGTTATTCCTTTTTAATGACTCAATTTTATAGTATTGATTTTAGCCAGTTAAAATTTAAATACTTTGCATTCTGTTTGGATGTACTAATCCAATGCTTTATTAGTCATTGCAACACTATTAATCTAGACAGCAATGTGAACTGAAATTTTTGCTTTTGTAGCCATGCAAGATTAGTGGCAAGAGTTCGTCTGCTGGTCATATTTAAGGTAATTTAGGAAGTCCAATTCAATTTCCAGTGAGCATGAATAATTTTGCAGTCCTAATTCCTATTTAGCATTTAATCAATAATTTTGCAAAGTATTCTGGTATGAAAAGCAGATATTCCCTGCTGTGTATCTGACATCCAACATGGGACTTGCATATGTGCAATTTCAGGATATACTCCAGACCATTGTGAGCACTTTTAATGGAGGCAGATGAGCGCATGGCCTCTTCCCTGAACATCTTCAAGACTAAGGTCCTCCTCCAATCTGGCATGGTGTTGTGGAGCAAACCCCTGATCCTCCACATCCATGGGATAATGTTGGCTACTTCCAATATCTCAAGTTTCCTGTTGGCTGAAGAACCTATTGATTTAAGGGATCCAGCACAGCCTCTGTGCTAGTGCAGCCATCCATCTGTCTGAGGAAAAACATGTTTGAGGACCATAACATCAAACCTGACACCAACCTCATGGTTTCCAGAGCTGTAGTGATTTCTGGCCTCCTATTTGCCTCTGGAGACGTGGACTATCTATACACACCTTTTAAGGTGCTGGAGCAGTACCACCAACGTTGCCTGCACATAATCCTGCAAATCTGCTGGGATGAAAGATGCACCAACATCGGCGTCCTCAACCAGGCTGACATTCACAGCACTGCTCATTCAGCACAACTACAATGGGCTTGGGCATGCCCTCCATGTGACTGGCGTGAGACACCTCAAACAGATGCTTTACTCGCAGATTTGCAATGGTAGCTGAGCCCCAGGTGGACAGAGGAAGTGCTTCAATGATACCCTCAAGGCCTCACTAGTGAGTGTGCCATTCCCACAGACCCCTGGGAATCACTGGTCCAAGACTTTCAAGTGGAGGAGAGGCATCTGGGAAGGTGTTGAGCACCTCCTATTTGCTACTGGGTGGGGGAAAAGTGAAAGCCAGGGGAAACGAGTGTGCTCCTACATCATGCCCCACCCACCTTCCTGTAGCTACCACCTGCCCCATGTGTAACAGACTGCAGTGGCAGCAGTCTGTACCGTCGCCTATGGATTTGCCTGAGTGGAAGAGAGTCGTTATCGTCTCTGAGCAACTGCCAGCGAATGGGACTTTTGACAGCTTCTACAATGCCACAAATGTGAAGGAAGTTGTAGGTCATGCCATAAAATGGCCAGAAGCAGCAAGGAGGTAAAAATTGGTCAAGTGATAGTCCATGTGGGTACCTTTTGTGGACTGGAGGAAGGTTTGTGCAGCAGTTCCCTAGGATTTTGCAAGGTTTGTAGCTCCGGTTGAGGGTGTAGGTTTGCTCACTGAGCTGTAGGTTTGATATCCAGACGTTTCATTACCTGGCTAGGTAACATCATCAGTGGCGACCTCCAAGTGAAGCGAAGCTGTTGTCTCCTGCTTTCTATTTATGTTTGTCCTAACTAACAAACTTAAAAGACCCAGTACAACCCATGGGCAAAACCAACGTTGTCTACAAAATTCCATGCAAGGACTGCCACAAACACTACGTAGGGCAAACAGGAAGAAAGTTAGCCACCAGGATACACGGACACCAGCTAGCCACAAAAAGGCACGACCCTCTCTCCCTCGTAGCTCTACACACAAAGGAAAAAAACCATAATTTTGACTGGGACAACACATCTATCCTGGGACAGGCTAAGCAAAGATGTGCCAGAGAATTCCTAGAGGCCTGGCACTCCAACCACAACACCATAAACATATAGATCTAGATGCCATCTATCAACCCCTCAGAAAATGAACCGGAAATGACATCGCCACAAACCCCAGGAACCCCATCCAGGACAAACCTATAAATAGAAAGCAGGAGACAACAGCTTCGCTTCACTTGGAGGTCGCCAGTGATGATGTTATCTAGCCAGGTAATGAAACGTCTGGATATCAAACCTACAGCTCAGCAAGCAAACCTACACCCTTAGTTCCCTAGGAGTTGGTATTGGGACACTTGCTTTTCCTAATGTATATTGATCCCGGTCTTAGTGTGCAAAGAATAATTTGTAAAGTTTGCAGATGACAAAACTTGGATGAGTTGTACACTGAGGTGGACAGCATGAAACTCTAGAAGGAAATTTAAACAAGTGGGCAGATGTGAAGTAGATGAAGTTCAATGTAGAAAAGTGTGAAGTTATGCATTTTGGCAGGAAGAACATTGAAAGGCAACATGGACTAGGGGATGCAAATCTAAGGAGTGCAGGAGCAGAGACATGTGCATGGATCACTGAAAGTGGTAAATCCTGGTGTAAGAAGTAATAAGTGTATAGCAGCGTCCGTTTTATCAGATGGGGCAGAGAATACAAAAGCAAGATGTTGAACCTGTATAAGGTGCACGTTAGACTTCAGCTGGAATGTAAGGTTCTATGCGCCACAATAGAAAGAATGCGAGCACAATGCAAGTGCGCAGAAGCAATTTACAAGCTGGCTTCAGGGATTCGGAGCTCTAGGGTAGATTTGAAGAAGTTACCACGTTTTTTTCCCTTGGAGAGAATAGGGCTGAGAAGAGTTGATGGCTTTACTGTGGTGTGAGAGATGCTGTTGATCCATTTGAAGTAAACCCCTCTGCCTGCTAATTCAGAGTTGCAGTGACTGACTTCATGGAGCTGGATTTACAACTTTGTCATGGTGAGCAATACAGGAGAATAAAAAGGGAGAAGTCGTCATTTTCCTAAGACTGCTGATATGAACTTAAAGTTGAGCAGATGTGTAGATGTCAAATAGTGCTAACTTCAAACTTTGCAAATCTAGTTTATTTCAAATGTAATCAAAAGGACACTTGTCTTAAGTTCAGTCATCTAAATCCATTGGCAAGGTCTGTTGCTGTCCAATGACTTCCTTCTAGTTTTTGGAAGTAACACATTAGTGAAAGCCATTTTGTTTTACTTTGATTTTTAAAAAAATCTCTCCATTTGGGAGGCTTATGTTACTTTAGAGGGGAAATGGGTCAGTGGAGTAATAACAGAATAAAGTAAAAGCAAAATACTGTGGATGGTGGAGATCTAAAGACAAAATGCTGGAAAAACACTGGTCTGGTAGTATCTATGAAAAGAGAAACAGGAGTTAGAGTTGAGAATACAGTGTGACTTGTGATTGAACTTGACACCTAACTTCTGTTTTTCTCTTCACAGAACAGACCTGAGCTGCTTCAGCATTTTTTCCTGGTAAATAGAGCATTTGTGGGCTAATATTATTATTCTTGATTAGTATAATGGAAGGCTTGTGAATCTAGGTTATACATTGTCTTGTTAAAGTTCAGAAATCTTTATTGTTTAGAAATTAGGGGATAACACTTTTTTTTGAGACCTCCACTGGAATCGCAAGAAGCAAAGGAATTTGGAAGGAGTCATCAGTGGAGATCTTCAAAATACAGTAGGCCAATTGAAACTCTCAATGAGAGAAGGACCAGTAAAGAAGCCGTTTGATATGTTGAATGTATGTTCATAGTCCCTTCAGGCAAACTTAGAGCAGTTGATATATCTGAGCGGTTCACTGAAAGAATGTCTTGATAATATGGCCATAATTGTTACTGCAGTGAAAAATTCTTTAAACCCAAGTTTTTGTCTTTTGTTTTACAATTGGCCTTGAAATGAGTAATGAACTAACAGTGAGCAAGACTTGTGGTAAACCTGCAAACCAGCCAATGTCTTTGTTCAAAAAGATAATTAGAAGATGGACTGATTGTGGTAAAGCCCTGTACGTGATATCAGGGCTTAAAATGAAGGCAGTGATTATATGGAGATGACAAAAATGACAAGATTGGAGTCCAATCAAGAGTACACAAAATGAACCTCACATTAAGAATTTGTTCTCCTATTCAGCATATAGTTATAACTTATCAGGATTGATACCAGCATTACTTTCTCTATATAATGTGCTAGAATTTTTTTGTGGTTTTAATTGTTTTAAAAATGCATTCCTTTACCAATGTGCAGAATTTCTGTTAACTCAGCCCCCATCAACCTGGGAGACACCTAGTATAGTGTTTATTTAACAATGCTTGATTTGGTAGTTGGTTTTAATAGCAGTGGAGAAGGTGCCTCAATAGATAAGGGCAAGAGTTCTACAGAGTTGGGTCCTGAGCTTCAGAGTGCCTAGATGTCTGGAAGCATTGGGTGTGAGATACTTTGATCTGGATGCCACAACGATGGGTAGTGAAAGGATAGCTTAGCTCTTAATCTTTTTCTGGTTTATAGTGGAGAGATCTCTGGAGATGTTGGTACTGAGGAGCAATAGGTGCTCAGCTTCAAAAGATCCTATGGTATTGTACTATGAAGTGATGGACAAAGAAAAAGCTGAGGAGCAGTTCTGAGATGATGTGTTGAGGTCGCTTGAGATAATTTCACGGTAGTATTATCAGAATTTGGACAAAGGATCCATTCCAACCAATAAGTCTGTCTATTCTCTGAATGTTAGCTACATTTTTGTAACCTGACCTGGTGGTGCGACTGTCTCCACTTGAAAGAAAACCTTGACAATTTCAGAAGGCAACTGTTTGAATCCGTGTTTTTGACCCCTTTAGAGAAAATCACTGTACTGCTAGTTTTCTGGCTGTAGTTGATGTAGAACTGTGCTTTTTAAATTAGATTCCCTACGGTGTGGAAACAGGCCATTTGGCCCAACAACTCCACACAGACCCCCTCAAGCGTAACCCATCCAGATCTGTTTCCCTATATTTACTCCAACCAATGCACCTAACACTGGGTTATTTGCTGAGGGAATTAATTGCTGAATATTTAGTAAATTCTGCTTACGGATATCCAGAACCCATGGTTAGAGGCCAGTGACTGGTGAGGATTAGAAAAGCTATCACAACAGCAGAGCAAGTTTGTTTATAGAAGCCTGATGGCTGAGAGTGTTAGCCTGCCTGGCCACGTCTGCAGAAAGTGAGTCTTGAACTATTTCAGCAGTCTAGGAAGAAAATGTGAAAGAGGTGAGTTAGTTTGTATTTGTGTGTGTCTCTCTCTCTTGGGAGAATGAGTGCTAATCATATCTGAATGTGCAGTGTCAGTCAAGTTCAAAATCTACTTAACTGGTGTTTTGAAAAGGATATTGCTGGGAAAAGAGCTGCAATTTTCTTCTAGTTGTTTAGGATGATATTCTGAAATATATAAAGCTGCATCTAGTTTTGTGAAATTGCTTTTTTTTAACTGGAAAAAGCATTGGCACTTGTGAATATGTTCAGTGACTGATCATCACTGGAACCAAATTGCAAAAAATAAACTTGCGACCTGCCCAGCCTGGTTTCACTCTGGGATATGACCTGTCCCAAGATTATATCTACTGGGTTCATAACACCTGATGACATGGATAGACCATGGAATAGCAAAAACATTGCAGCTGCGGCATTTTAAAACTTTAAATTTAAAACATATCTTGAAGGGATGTCTGGTGGAAATATAAATTATTTGGTTTGAATATTGATAGTAATGTGAAAATACATTCCAAGTCAAAATAAACTCTAAATATCCAGATTGCTTGTGAAACACATTTAGGATCGTTTGACAATCCAGCTTTGTGGAGGGTATTACTTTAATCTTTTGAAGACAGACCAACATATTTTGAGGTTCTAGTAATTATTTCACTTGGCCTATATCAATCTGTGAGATTTACCTAAAATTTATTTCAAGTCATGGATATTCATTGTGTTGCACATAGTGTTTTTTTAAAATTGGATTTGGGGTCCAGGGTGTAAATAAATTAACAAAATGGAATAGAACTGATTTATTCCAGCTTTTAGAATTCTTTTTAAAACTGAATCTATTCAAAGTCCATAGAAACTACTAACCAGAATTTCTATTTATGTCTTGACTGAGCACTGCGATACCAGGAGAGCAACTTCCCAATTCTATTTGCATTATTCTAAAATACATTGTTTTATATGGCAAATGAGGTACAGTATCCAAAGGCTAGTCTCTGTGATATTCCAAAAAAAATTGACATAATATTCTTTTGTAATCCTGTATTTAGCTGGGATGACTTTGTACCAGATGAAGTTAGCAGTGTAATGCAGTTGTTGCTGGTTTGAACTTGACAGTATTGATGCAAAACTCCTTTGGACATAGTCCAAATTAAGCCTTCCACTGCACAACATAACTGCTAAGAGGCCTGCTTTTCATCTGTCTGTTTTAACATCAGTGGTATCATATTGTATTTCTAGTTGCTGATTTGGAAAGATTGCACAATGCTGATACCCTGTGACTGTAATTTGCTGCCTGTATAACTGTAGTGTGCCTGGGTTTGAAGAGATAGTTGTACTATTTTACATAGTGATACAGTATGTGGTGTAATTGTCTTTTTTTTGAGGCTGGTAGTATAATGACCAAATTTGCATATCAAATCTCATTTGGCAATTCTAAACCAAATACTGGCTTTTCCCTGAACTTTCCCAATTTAATATTATTTGGATACTTTTGTTTTATTCTTGACTTTTTAACTGTCATAAACTTAGGTTTATGACTTGGGTTCAGTTTGAATATTTGATTAAATGGCAGTGTTTATTGGGGGTAGGGCAATACATTTACAAAATATTTCTGAATTTTACTCAAATTTAAGTAATGTCTCACTACAGCAATTCTGTGGCTCAATTATAGTTTGCATATTCAAAATATGCATAAAATTTCAGGCAGTTGTCTTTTTTTAGCAACTTTCTTTACCAAGGGGACTAGGTGTAGAAGAAGGTTGAGATGAGAAAGGTTCTTTTTTTATCCAAATCGGGGGGTGGGGCTGGGGTGGTGGTACCCTGACCCTCTATTTTAAGTAGCATTTAGATGTGCATTTGCCAAGGCATATGAGGACATAGACCAAGTGTTGGAAATTGGGCTTCGAATAGTTTGTTTTTGACTGGCACGGACTTAATGGGCCAAAGGGCCCTTTTTTCCCGCTGTGCTGTAAACCTGTAGTTCAATGCAGTCCAAAGAGCTAACGTTAATTTTTATTTAAATCCACAAAATCCAATACAAATTAATGTTTCTCCCTGCCCCATGTTCCAGGCAGAGATGTTTCGATACAAGTTTGTTTCCAACCAACATTAAGTCATGCAGCCCTTAAGGTTCTAGAGCCTCCAGGCTCTTGATATATTATGGCTAGAAATGTTACACATGTTAACATCTAACATTAAATGATATAGGAAATGTAAAACTTGTGTAGAAAACACCCTGCACAGTCAGGTCCACATACCTGTAATAGTCTTTGTGGTTGCTAATGGCAATTTTTTAAATCTAATTTTGAGGTTGTGTTGACACATTAGTCAGTCATTTAAATGACTGACTAGCTGTTACATGGAATTGGAAACCTAAGAAATCCAGTTACACCAATGTGGACTGTCAGGAAAATGCCTTTGGAAACAGTCAGTCATTTAGAGCTGTACAACTTGGAAACATACCTTTTCAGTCCAACCCGCCTGTACCAACCAGATATCCTCAATTAATTTAATACCATGTGCCAGCATTTGGCCCATATCCTCTAACTTGTTCCTGTTCCTATTCATATACTCATTCAGATGCCTCCTTTTAAGTCTTGCAATGCCAGCACTGTAGCCTAAACTCGGGCTCAAAAGTTAGAATGCCGTAATGCTTAATGGGGTTGCAAGTATTTGAGAGTTCATTGGTATGTGATTTACATTTTTTAAGAATGTTTGTTTGTCTTTGTTACAACCCTGCTGGCAGTAGCCATACCAAATTTCCAAACTGATTAATAAGTGGGTTGAACTTTTTTTTTTAAAGGAGGCAACTGTCTTTTTTTCCCCAAGCTTGAGCAGACCTGGATGAGTTATTTTCCTTTCAGGTAACTGGTGTGCTATTTCAAAGATAACTTGTCATGTTATGCAATCTGAACTGATTTGAAACTATTGGAACATGGGTAACTTATTTAAAAACTAATTACAGTTTTCCAGTCAAGTAGATGGTTTCGCTTTCCCCCTTGTTTACGAAACACTACTTTTTTGTTTCAGTTCAAATTGTGTGTTAGTTTAACTGTTGAGAATATCCTCAATAGGATGTTTGATCAGGAGCCATGGATGATTCACTTGCTGCAACACACTTTATTTTTTGTTTTGTTCTGTACTATACACTTTTTTTAAAACTGCATAACATGGCTTCAGGTTTTATTTTCACCTGAGCTTAATAGTCATTCATTCTTATTTATTATGTATTTGAAGTGCTAGTTATGTCTTGTAATTTGAATGCCTTTTTTTTGGTTCATTTAATGTAAGGCATTTGGTCTGCAACATGCAAAGCAACACTGAATAGCCCATGCTTCTACTGATCTCGACTGCTAGTCAAAACTTCACTGTACACTTCAGATTATCCTTAGTATCCATCATGGTTAGAATTACCATGTATGCTATCATTTTTTTATCTGAAGAACTGACCTTGTAATTGAGGTTACAACAAATATAAATGTTGGATGAACTGCTCAATGCATTGACGTTGAGGTGTTTTAGTTAATTTTTCTGATTTGGTGTTATCTGGAGAGTCTTAAACGACTGTCTCTCATTTAGTTTTTGGTATTGGTTTTATATTGGAAAGTGGACAAAAATTGAGTTTAGATAACTGTGGCTTTTTGGTCCCAAAATAACACTTGACCCAAACATAATTCCATGTTTGTGCTCATGGCAGTCAGTGATTATCTTTTTTAGACTCTCTTGGGAAGGGGCCATCACTGGTCCCTAGTTAGCCTTGATAAGGTGGTGGTGAGTTGCTGCCTTTAAACCACCTGTCCCATGCGGTTGATCCTACAGTGCCCTTGAGAAGGGATTTCTATAATTTTTGACCCAGTGACTGTGAAGGAATGACCTACATCTCCAAGCTAGGATAGTGAGGTTTATTTGGAGGGGGGGGGTCTTTCGGATGACAGTATTCCAATGTCCTTCGAGATGGAGATGGTCGAGAGTTTGGAAGGTGCTATAATGATCTATTTGAATTTCTGCAGTGCACCTTTGTAGGTGGTAATAGCAGCAGTGTGTACTATTGACCATTGCAGATGCATGCTTGTGAATATGCTGCCAATCAAAAGTGGGCTGCTTTGTCCTGACTGTTGTCAAGCTGCTCGTGTTATTAGAGCTGCATGTAACTAGACAAGTGGGGAGTGTTCCATTACACCACACAGATCACTTGTGCCTCATAGATGGCAGTCTTTGGGAAGTCGGGTGTTACTTGCTACAGTATTTATAGCCTCTGAATTGCTCTTGTAGCCATTTGTTTGTGGTGAGTCCAGTTGAGTATCTGGTTGATAACCCCCATGATGTTTAGTGGTGGATTCAGTGATGGCAATACAATCGAATGTTGAGGGACCGTGATATTTGGGGATAGTTGGTCATTAGTTGGCATTTATGGTGTGGAGGTTACTTTCCACTTGTCAGCTGAAGCCTTGACATGCTCCAGATCTTGTTACGTTTGAACATGGTCTTTAGTTCCTCAAGCCCAAAGCATACTTGCAGAAATGACTAACCTCCAACAATCATGCTTGACCAATCTATTGGAGTTCTAAAGATGTAACTAGAGTTGACAACGGGGAGCCAAAGTCCCAAATGAGATTTAAAGCACATGGCATGGGGCAGGTGTACTGAAATGGATAGAAAACTGGTTGGCAGAGAGGAAACAGTAGGAATTAATGGGTCCCTGTCAAATTGGCAGATGCAACTAGTGAGGTCCACAGGATTGGTGCTAGGACCCCAGCTATTCACTAAACTATTTTGGATGAAGGAACGAATGTGACAACTCAAAGTTTGGGAGGGTAAACTGAGGATGCAGAAGAGCTTAATGATCTGGGCAGGTTGGGGCTGCACGGGAGGAATCTTGTGGAGACTTAAAATTTTAATGGGACTAGCCAAGGTGGATGCAGGGAGGATGTCCCCAATGGTGAGCACATCCAAAACCAGGGGTTACAGTCTGATGATTTGGAGTAAACCATTTCTGACAGATGAGACACTTCACCCAAAGAGTGGTGAGCCTGTGGCATTCCTTACCACAGGAAGTAGCTGCCAAAACATTGATCCCATTTGCCCCAAGTGCTATGTCTAGCCACCTCTTGAATACATTCAAAGGTTGGGGGGGCGAAATTAGGATTAAGCTATTGAGTTGGATGATCAGTCATGACCGTGCTGAATGGGGGAGCAGGCTGAAAGGGCCAAGCGACCTCCTATTTTGTTTTTATGTACTCGGAAAGGTCTTGTGTGTCAAGTATAACTCAAACCAGCAGAAAGCTTGCCCCGATACCCAATCATTCCAATTGTGTTTGACTCCTTGGTGCCACATTCGGTTGAATATGGCCTTGATGTCAAGAGCTGTCGCTCTCGCGCGCGCCCTCTCTCGTGCCGTCTGTCTGGAATTCAGTTCTTCTTCGGTCCATGTTTGAACCAAGGCTGTAATGAGATCAGGAGCGGAGTGGCCAATTTAAATACTCCCCCTGATATTAAATAGCATTTCAATCGCTTCTGATCCTGTCACTCTGTTGCCATAGGTGCTCGTTAACCTGAGGATTTCTAACAAAATTGTTTTTATTTCTTTAATGTAACATGAAGATTGATTTTAGCGAGTTTTGAGAAGATCTGTAGCTCAGGTTGAGGTTCTGGATGTAAATTTGCACGCTGAGTTGGAAGGTTCATTTCCAGACATTCCTAGAAGCATGGCATTCCAACCGGAACACACTCTGAGTTAGACCCCATCTACTGCCCCCTGAGAAAAACAGGAAATTACATCACCACAAGAAATGACAGCATCAACCCAAAGAAACCCAAACACACACAAAGCAGGAATTATCAGCAGTGCTTCGCCTGGAGGCCTGCTGAAGATGTTACCTAGGTAGGGTGATGAAACATCTGGAAATGAACCTTGCAGCTCAGCAAGCAAACCTACATCCATGAAGATAGATTCCACTTACTAATGGTTTAATCTAACTACTGTGGGAATTGAAATATTGTCTGTTTTGCTTCTAATGTAAAGAACATCTGGTTTTTTTTCTTTTGAGATTTGCTTTTGTTGTGTAGAATTCATGGTTTATTTCCATACAGAATCCTATGTACTGTTGAAAGTCTTGACAAACAACAAGAGTTACTTGATTGCACCATATGCAATGCAAGTTTGAGTCTGGAGTAGTAATATTTTCTTTTAACGCTACTGATTGATTGATTATAGTGGGCGTGGCCAGTGAGTGAAGTCCATCCACTGAAACATAGAATCCCTACAATATGGCAACAGGCCCTTTGGCCCAGCAAGTCCCCAGCGACCATCTGAAGAATATCCCACTCAGACCCATCCCCCTGACTAATGCACCTAATCCACCCATCCATGAACATTATGGGTGATTTTAGCGTGGCCAATTCCCCTAGCCTGCATGTCTTTGGACTGTGGGAGGAAACCCGTACGGACACGGTGGGAAGTGCAAAGTTTACAGACACTGCGTGAGGCTGGAATCAAACCCAGGTCCCTGACGCTGAGGCAGCAGTGCTAACCACTGAGCCACAGTGTTCTTAAGGGAAGTTGAATTGGAAGTTTTCAGAACATTGTGATCTTAACTTTAGTTGTGCATTGGGTAATATCGGATTTAGTTCAGTGCACTCTGAAGTGAACAATAGAGCAAATCATTTGAAAGAACTTGCAGCTCAATGGTATTTTACTTTTGGCATCCAATAAGAGAGTCCACTTTCTTGCATTACTTAAAAATGGACCAGTGAGGACAACTTTTTGTGTATGTGCTTGTAAGCCTGCATCTGCAGAACCTGGCACCCAAAGATGTGATTCATAGCTTGTTGAATAGGTTAAATGTTTCCAGCTGTGAATTGTACTGAGTGAGTAGCTATTGGTTCTTGACCTGGTCTACAGCTGATGTCAGCACTTATTGCTTGAATGTTTTTGTTTGTTGACCACTGGACATTTATTGAACATCACTTGTCATTGTCCAACTGAGCAGCTGTCTTAATGAGCCACTGAAGTTATGAACTGAACAAAGGCCAATTGTGACAGTATTAGGCAAGAACATTCAAAAGCTGATTGAGAGAGACTATTTGCAGATGAAGGGATGGTTGGAACGTGGGAGACTCTTAAAAATGAGAGTTCAGAGGCAGTATGTTCCTGTTGAGGTGAAGGGCAAGGCTAATAGATGTAGGGAATGTTGGATGACTGGAGATAGTAGTTTGCTCAAGAAAAAGGAGGCATATGCCTGGTATAGGCAGTTGGGATCAAGTGAATCCGTGACGGAGTGTAAGGGCAGTAGGATTTTACTTGAGAGGGAAATCAGGAGGGCAAGAAAGGACTTGAGAACTTTGACAAATAGGGTTAACGAGTATCTGAAGAGATTCTACAACTACATTAAGGACAAAAGAGTAACTAGGGAAAGAATAGTTCCCATTTAAAATCAGCAATGCTCAGGGATCCAAGGGACGGCAGCACAAGTGGGACGGACCTTTATCCCACCCAACCTGGACCATCGATATCCTGAGACTCCAGAAAGATCGTGAAGTCCCAAGAAATTTTTATAAGCTAACTTTACCTGCATTTCCAGCCATCCAGTGATGCCGAAAAAGAGAAGCGTCTGTGGCCTGACCTGCAGGGCCCTCTGAGTTGATTACTTCCCAGACCCTGATGAACGAGCTCACGAAATCTTGCAAATTGCTGGGGAAAGAGGTTGAAGAGAAGCTGGCTCTAATCTCTCCAATGCTGCAGAAGCACGAGCAGCAGCTGGGAGACCTGGAGAAGAAGGTGGATGAGGTAGGTCACAGTGGTGGAAGCTGATACGAGTTCATCCAAGGATAGGATCCAAACCCTGGAGAGGCAAATACTTAGCATATCTCAACAGGAAAAGGAGTGCCCCACAAGCCGTTATGGTGACTGGGGAAGGGTCTGGGAACCTAACATGTGATTCTAAACATTAACTGGGCGTTCTAGAGACTTTACTAAGTTATACCAATCAGAGGATTGAGGAGGGGCAGGCTAAAATGGATTTTGTTTTAAGGATCTGAAGCTCCCACATATGACTCCTGAACAAGAGTCCTTTCTCTGTGCTCCCTTTCAGTGCAGGAAGCTGTGAGGCAACTTCAGAGGGAAAGGTCCTGACTGAATTCCCAGTGAATTCTATGAGTAATTTATCTGTCCGGCCCGATGCTCAATATGTTTAATGATTCTACTACCATCTCCCACCATTTCTGGGAGAGGCCAATATTTCCCTTTTATTCCTTCAAGGGAAGGACCTGGAAGACTGAACTTCATACAGGCCCATCTCACTCTTAAATGTGACTTTAAAATCCTCTAAGACTCCCGCGTTAAGGCTGGAGACTGTTACCTTCTATTAGTAAAGAGGACCAGATGGGCTAGATCCTATCAATAATGTTAGGAGGTTGCTTTAATGTAATTCAGGCATGTCAATACAGGATTGGTGATTTCTGTAGATGCAGAGATGGCGTTTTATTGAGTTGAGTGGCCTTTCCTTGGCTATACTCTGGAGCAGTTTGGTTTGGGCGAAGTCTTTATAAGATGGGTAAAGGTTCTTTACTGTGCCCCTCTCGCGGCAGTCATCACCAACAGGGTGCGACCGAGCAATTTTAATGTTTTTAGGGGCAGCTGACAGGGCTGTCCTCTTTTGCCACTTTTTTTACATTGGTGATTGAACCATTGGCGGAGGCCATTTGTGGGGACCCTAATATCAGCTGTGGGGTCAAAATTACATAAGATTTTGAATGCAGATGTCCTAACTTTTTTTTTTTGACAAATCCAGTTTCTGTGCCTCTCCTGATGCACCCCGAGAAACGCCAAACGTGCGAATGCACGGCAAGATTAATTTTGCAAAATCAGAGGCTATGTCTTTGGGTGCTCTTATGAATGAGTTAGGTCTTGAGGGCCATTTAGGTGGTCATGAGGGTTTTATGAATTTGGGCATATTCGTTACTCCAGTTCCGGATCACTGTTCAAAGCCGATTACTGTATTTGATTAAAATTTAAACAAGGCCGTCAAAAATGGGAGGCACTTCTGGTCTCTCGGTTGGGAGGATATTTGGCAGAATGCAAGGAAGATATCAATTTGCAATAGGACCCATGCTTTACAGTTGAAGATTCTCCACAGGGTCCACTTGGCTCTGGACAGTTTGTCAAAGTTTAAACCAGGGGTATCTTCAGCATGTCCCAAGTGCAAGGTTTGTAGGGCACTCTTATCCATTTGTCTTTGGTCTTGCGATAGGCATCAAACTTATTGGAGTGCTGTGGTGGATGCAGTGCAGTGGACTTTCCATTAAGGTTGGAGAAGGACCCTATCTCTATCCTTCTGGGCCTGCCCACTATATTCCCTGCAGACGCACATGAGAATATTGAAGTTTTTCTTATGTTCTCTGCAAGAAAGAAATAACCTTACTCAGTTGGATATCTGAAACCACCAAGAGGCTTAGGTTTAGGGTGAGAGGGGAAAGATATAAAAGAGACCCATGGGCAACTTTTTCACACGCAGGCTGGTATGTGTATGGAATGAGCTGCCAGAGGAAGTGGTGGAGGCTGGTACAATTGCAACATTTTAAGAGTCATTTGGATGGGTATATGAATAGGAAGGGTTTGGAGGGATATGGGCCAGGTGCTGGCAGGTGGGACTAGATTAATTTGGGACATCTGGTCGACATGGACACGTTGAACCAAAGGGTCTGTTACTATGCTGTACAACTCAAAATTTAATGGCGATAGTGCTTCTGCATGTTTGAGTTGGGTGGAAAAGTAAAGAATGTCACTGATTTAGCAATGAAAGAATGGCTACAGAGTCAAATGTGATGTAATCCTACCAGTATTAAGAGGGTTGATATTTATCTTATGAGACATCAATGTTGCTTCACAGCCTTTTAAAGTCCTTCTGTGGAGTAAGCCCCAATGGTAATGAAATAATAGATGTGTATTCCCTTGATTTAAGGGGTAGCCAGGCCAAGGCAACCTGCTCTCTGCATGAAGTTCCAGACAGAATTTAATCATTGAGACTCTTAATCAATTGCTAAATGGCCATACAAGTTTTGAAGCTTATTGGATCAATCCCTAGATTTTGCACTAGAACTTCGCTTTGACTTGGGCATGGATTCCCCTTTTCAGCAAACACCAAGGTTGTCATCTTTTGCATGAGTTTACTTGGGGTTTGAAAGCTCCATACAATTCATAGTAATATTTGATTTTGAATTAAATGACTAATTTTAGCATACAAATGTAAACATGAGCTTTCGAACGCATTAATCAAACCAAAATTGTAAAACCAGAAGGAGAAAAAGATTTTGTGATTGTCTTTCAAGCTACCTGATGTCACAAGTCATTGACAACCAATAGCAATTTAATAAATCACTGCTGCCTCTTTCATAAACTTCTTTATTTAGAATCATAGAGATGTACAGCACGGAAACAGACCCTTCAGTCCAACCTGTCCACACCAACCAGATATCCCAACCCAATCTAGTCCCACCTGCCAGCACCCTCCAAACTCTTCCTATTCATATACCCAGCCAAATGCCTCTTAAATGTTGCAATTGTACCAGCCTCCACCACTTCTTCTGGCAGCTCATTCCATGCACATACCACCCTCTACATGAAAAGGTTGCCCCTTAGGTTTCTCGTATATCTTTTCCCCTCTCACCCTACAACTATGCCCTCTAGTTCTGGACTCCCCGATCCCAGGGAAAAGACTTGCGATAAATAGACTCATAATTTTGTAAACCTTTAAGGTCACCCCTCCGCCTCCAACGCTCCAGGGAAAACAGCCCCAGCCTGTTCAGCCTCTCCCCTATAGCTCAAATCTTCCAACCCTGGCAACATCCTTGTAAATCTTTTCTGAACCCTTTCAAGTTTCACAATATCCTTCTGATAGGAAGGAGACCAGAATTGCACAAAATATTCCAACAGTGGCCTAACCGATGTTCTGTACAGCCACAACGTGACCTCCCAACTCCTGTACTCAATACTCTGACCAATAAAGGAAAGCATACCAAATGCTGCCTTCACTATCCTATCTACCTGTGACTCCACTTTTCAAGGAGCTATGAACCTGCACTCCAAGGTCTTTGTTCAGCAACACTCCCTAGGACCTTACCATTAAGTGTATAAGTCCTGCGAAGATTTGCTTTCCCAAAATGCAACACCTCGCATTTATCTGAATTAAACTCCATCTGCCACTTCTTAGCCCATTGGCCCATCTGGTCCAGATCCTGTTGTAATCTGAGGTAACCCTCTTCACTGTCCACTACACCTCCAGTTTTGGTGTCCTCTGCAAACTTACTAACTGTACTTCTTATGCTCACATCCAAATGATTTATATAAATGATGAAAAGTAGAGGACCCAGCACCGATCCTTGTGGCACTCCACTAGTCACAGGCCTCCAGTCTGAAAAACAACCCTCCACCACCACCCTCTGTCTTCTACCTTTGAGCCAGTTCTGTATCCAAATGGCTAGTTCTCTCTGTATTCCATGAGATCTAACCTTGCTAGTCAGTCTCCCATGGGGACCCTTGTCGAACGCCTTACTGAAGTCCATTTTGAGGGATACATATTGGCTAGCACTTCCCCTGTGCTTGGAAATAGTGCATATAGATCTTAATACATGCAACGAGCTTGGAGGCTCCCATTCAAAAATAGCACTTCCAGGAAGAAAAAAATATTACTGGAAAAACTCTGAATCAGAATTTAATGTTTCCGGTCCAGTGGCCCTTCCTCAGAACCGATGGTAGCTCGGAAAATATCGGTTTCTATGCAGAAGTGAGAGGGAGTAAGGAGTGAACAACAGGTGGGGATAGAGCTCAGATGTTGGACAGACAAAGGTATGGATAACAATCTGGCTAGGAGGGTGACTAATTACTAATGGGGACTGTTAGTAGCTAACAATGGGTTGGATATAATAGCAGACTCTGTGTGGATAGCGTTGAAAACATGGGAGAGCTTGGCTTGATTTTGATCAAACTCAACTCAAGTTCTAAAGTTAGTGAGTCCAAAAAAACCTGCAAGGTCCCTGAGGGGAAAATGAAGTGCAGTTCTTCTAGCTTGTACTGAGCTTCACTGGAGCCCTGTAGCAAGTCTGAGACAAATGTTGGCCAAGGAGCAGGGTGATTTGTTGAAGTAGGGAAAGTGAGGACTACAGATGCTGGAGATCAGAGTTGAGAATGTGGTGCTAGAAAAGCAGAGGTTAGGCAGCATCCAAGGAATAGGATTCTCCTCTCCTTGGATGCTGCCTGACGAACAGTGATGTGTTAAAGTGGAAGGCAATTGGAAGCTCCGGGCCATTTTTGTGGACTATCTAAGTCTTCTGCATCGAGGCCATGCGGTCTATGCTTAGTTTTCCCCAGTGCAGAGTAGACCACAGTGAGCAGCTAATGCAGTAGACTAGATTGTGGCAAGTGCAAGTAAAGCCTGCTTCACTTGGAAGGTATGTTTGGCTCCTTGGTACTGGAGGAGGAAAGGAGTGTTATTTTCTATAGTTGCCGGGGAGGGTGCCATAAGGCCATGGTAGGAGTGAAGGAAAAGTGGACCAGGGTGTTCTGGAGGGAAACGTTTCTGTGGAAGGTTGACCAGGGAGGGGAATGTTTGGTGGCACACCTTGTTGGAGATGGTGGAAATGGCAGCTAATGATCCTCTGGATGTGGATGCTAGTGTGATGATACACTAGTGATAGGGTTTCTATTCCTCATCCTAGTGTGGGAGGAAAAACCGTGGGAGATGGGGCCCTCAGTCAGGTCTGACCTGTCCCCATTGGGGCTGGGGAATTCTTGGTTGAGCAAAAGGCGGACATTTGAGGCTCCCTTGTTGAAATCCATGTGTGGGGCGATCCTTTGTTGCCATCATTGGAGAGTCCACCTCACTTCGTGTTTTAAGTTCTGGAATAGGTTTTAAACTGTAACTTTGTGACCAAATGTGAGCGCTAGCGTAATAAAAGCAAAATGCTCCATATATTGGAAATCTGAAGCAAAAATACATGCTAGAGAAACTCAACAGGTTTGACAGCACCTGTGGCAAGAGGAATAATCGACATGGAGTTGAGTCCAGTATAACTCCTTTATTCTGAAGACGTCCTATTGGACTCGATATTAACTCTCTTTCTGTCTCTCAGGTGCTGCTAGACCTGCTTTCTGCAGCAGTTTGTGCTACCGATTTGAGCCACAGTGACTTCTAATTTAATCTGAGTCTTTGAATGCAGTTTCTAAACTTGAATTCCGCTTTCTACAGTAGAATGAAGAGCAAATTGCTTGCATTTATTTGCTACTCTTTTTTTTAAACCTAGTAAAGCCCAGGAGCGTGGTGAGCGGTCAAACATTGAGTGAAAATGTTGTTTTGAGTTAAAAGGTGGGGGGTGGGGAAGTACCAAGGTGTAGGGAAAGAATTCATTTATGGAAGACAGTGACCACTTGAAATTTATCCTTTTGAAGCTTGGTCAGAAAAAAACGCTTTAAAATGTTTGATTACATTGTTGACTGGTAAGGGTTTGTCTGCTAAAGAGTTTCCTTTACTCTCCACTTGTGGCCTTATCAACAATACTGAGACTGCCTTGTCACCTTACACTTTTTTATCCTGAGATTCCAAATCAACAAGAGCTCTGCATTCTTCCTTTTTCTCTACAGTCAGACTTGTGAATAACCTGAGAAGTAAACAGATGGAATGTTGAATTGCTTTCTAATGTAAGATTTCTTGCATCCTTTTGCAGCATCCCAAAATAATAACTCTGGTATTTGGGTCAGGTACAGGACAATTCAATTTTGAAAGAAAGATCTTTTTGAAGCTTGAACTTGGACTAAGACATGAATTTTCCAACTGCTATTTGCATATTAAATGGCTTAAGGGTTGCAGTTGGTCTGAGGTAACTGGATTTGTTCATTCTTTGGGGTTTTGCTAGTTGTCTTAGAATGCTGCTGCTGCTGCATAATGCACTTTGTAGAACAGTTTGGCTGTAAATAACTGATTCATTTTGGAATTAGTTACTGTTTGTGAGGTTGATCAGATGATGCAAATACTTTTGCTCTTCAATTCTAATGCTACAGTACATAAAATGGTTGCCAGAAGCAAGTCACTTATCATTGTGGCCCTGAGCTTATCCCCAAACTCTACCCAATTTGTGTGGGTCTGCTGTGCCCCATAGTCTCTAGGTTGTTGTAGGGGCCAAAGCATTGATTTTTTTTTTCCCCCTGTCCTTTGGGTGCTGTCTGACCTGCTGTGCTTTTCCAGCTTCACATCTATTGACTGACTTCCAGCATCTGCAGTCCTTGCTGTCTCCTAGTACCATGTATAGTGTCTATTTTACATGCGTATATTTAATGTAGGGTTTTCCATTGTCCATTCAAATGTTAGTGCATACACAGTAGTTGCTGAAAATGTGTTGCTGGAAAAGCGCAGCAGGTCAGGCAGCATCCAAGGAACAGGAGAATTGACCTTTCGGGCAGAAGCCCTTCTTCAGGAAGGCTTTCCTGAAGGGTTTATGCCCGAAACGTCAATTCTCTTGTTCCTTGGATGCTGCCTGACCTGCTGCGCTTTTCCAGCAACACATTTTCAACTCTGATCTCCAGCATCTGCAGTCCTCACTTTCTCCTCATACACAGTAGTTATCATTATTACCCCTGGTTTCCGGGCTCAGAAGAAACTGTCAAGGGCATGGCTTTTTTTTTTCTGCCCCAAGCCACGGCTGAAAATGGATCTTTTTTTTGAATAATAGAATTGGAACAAGTTTTTGGCTTATTTGCTTTTACTGCTTAAACTTTCACTGGAGGATAGCCACTTGAGTGAGGCTGAGACATGACTGCCAATCCCTTTTTAAAACCATAAACCCAGAGTGAGTCAGAATGCTCAGGAGGAAACTGCGGGGGAGCTGCAAAAATGTAGTCTTTTATCTGGATGTTTTGTTGATTATGGTCATAAGAAAGGGTAGAACCTGGTGACTCATCAGTCAAAAAACATGTTACACAGCTTATCAAAGATCTCACCTGGATATCATGCTAGTGCAGCTTTAAACAACAGAATAAGTCGTTCACTGCATCACAATGAATAACTGATAACTTAGGCCAAGTGTTTTGCATGATGAAGTCATCATGCAAGTGACATGAGTGGAAGACCAGTCTGAAGGTAGTTGTCATGGACAATTTGTTCAATTATATCCTAAAGGCTGTTACACACTGTATGCATGAACATGTCAGTATTTAAACCAAAGGTTTATTTGCCAATGATGTGTTATGGAAACTTGTCCTCTATATCGTTTTGGGGGCTGCAAGTAGTGTACAAAGTGTTTGTTTGCTATTTTAGGATCCTCTTCATTCTAGTTTAGTGCCCACGGGCTAACTTAAATTTGCAAAACATGAGACATATATTTTAAAACAAGATCAGATGTTTATATTTTAGATCTTTTGAAAAAAGGCGGTTGCCAAATTTGGCATAATGTTTGTCCATTAGTTTTATAAATGGAAATTTAACTCTTGCTGTTGACATTCCCTGAATTTCATGTGAAGGGCTGTCCCTGGTTTGTTCTGGTGCAGCAGCTGTAATACTTTGCTGTCCTGAGCAATGGTTTCTGTAATAAGGCTCACTTCGTAAATGATCACCCTGTTTTTGGAAGATTCAACCAAAAATGTCTTTATTCTTAACCTAGTTTCCTGTGGCTTGAGTTAGTGAGACCTAATGTCCTTTTGAAAACAGGCTATGAAGTTGAATCTTTTTGTCCCAGCAACTGGTGGTGGAAATTGTTGCTTGGGTATATAATGGTCAGTCATGATTGTATCTCCTGGGTACCAACCCCTAAGAAAAGTTAGGTTTTTATTTTTGAGTAAATGGATTCAACCATGTCATAAATGTTCTGTGTCTTGTTGTGTTGGCCCTTCAGATCATCCGCATAACGGTTTTCTTCATATTCAACTGCTTTCTTCATTCATCATGTTGGATTTGTCTCTTTAATACTGCTTTTCATTTGTTAACTCTGGTCTGGTTTAGTCAAACCGCAAACATAAGCGCATATTTTGTCCAAATAGGTGATTCAGTTACCCTTATCATCGAAGCTCCAGTACATTTGAGTAGTTTTTTAGGTGAAGTTACTGTTCTGCAGATGCGCACAAGAATTTAGGAGTGGTGACGAGTTAATCTGTTTGGTGGTTGAGGGGGAGATTATTTCTGGTCAATGCTGCACCAGCACAGTCAAACTAATCTCCGTTGTAATTTTTTTTATTGGAAAGAGGGTACATCTGACAAACACTTAGATTAACACTTTGGTATTAATGTGCTGGAGTCCTGGAGTTTGACTTGAAACTTAGTCTAATTATTTGGCCAAAACTCTTAATACAAGGAAGAGGTGTTTTTTTTTGTGCTTCCTCATGCAGATTACCGAGCTAAGAGTTTGAGATTGGTATTACCATTCCATACAGTGAACTGAACACTTGGTCCATCTAGCCAAAGTAACTGTTGATAGCCTGTGCAAGATCTACGACTTCAACTAATTTTTTTTATCAACTTGTGCCACCAATAGAAATGCTGTAGATATACTGGACAGCATGGCAAACATACAAGTAACTTGCATTCCTGAAGGATTTTGAAATATCTCATTGTTCACACCAAGTCCCTTCATGCTCTGCAGTGCAGTTCGACTCCAGAGCCTTTGGGTTGAGGAAATTGGCAGGGTTTTTCTTTTCTCTAAGATGTGGAGCATCTTGGATGTTGTCAGAGACTTACCATGTGAATTTACAAGGTAATGACATGCTTGGGAGTGGAGGAGTGCAATTTTCTACACATGTCAAACTGGCATTGATACTCTAGAAATCCTTTTTTAATGGAAGGTTTGTCTTAGCAGTATCTAAAGACTAATTAGTGCATTTCTTTGAGCAATACTGAATGAAATGCTCCCCATAAAATTTTGTATATACAAGTGAACCTACAAATGGTAGGAGCAGAATTAAACTCCTCCTGATTTTCCCCCCCCCCCAGTCCTGCACTGTCATTCAAAAAGATCATGCTGATCTAAATACTCCATATTCCTGCTAATCCTTGAACCTTTCATCCTTGCTCTTTTCTATTTTTACTTTGCAGGGATCACTTTACTATTGTAGTGCATGTTTTTACTCGGGGCCCTAAACGTGAACAGAGAAGTTGTTTTATATCTTGCACCTGGAATAAAGTACGCAGTGTACTCTGTGACCAAGATGGTAGGAATGCATTGTTAAAAGTCTCCATGTTTTACAACTTGAATGTAATTGTTTTACCCACTTCCTATGTGGCCAATGATGTTCTTTCCCCATGTGAAACTGTTTTGGTGGATGGCATTCATCTTCCAAGATTTCTTTAAATACTGAATTATTCTTATTTCATGACACAGAATTCGTTAGAACTCTAATATGAAGTTGTGTGTTTACTGTTAACCAAGTGTTTATCTTTGCACACACCAGGTCAAGAGAAAATAAATGGCTTTCTCTCTGCAGATGGATGGAGTGAAAGCATTGAGTAATTCCGCATGGAAACCGATCCTATGGTCCAATCGATCCATGCAGACCATAATCCCAAATTTTAGTTGCACCTGTCTGCAGTTGGCCCATAGCCCTCTTAACACTTCTTATTCGCATATTTTATCCAAATGTCTTTTTTTAACGCTTGTAAATATACCTGCAGTTACCACCTCCCCCAGCAGCTCATTCCAAACATGAGCTACTGCGTAAAACGGTTGCCCCTTGTGTCTATTTAAAATATCTTTTCTTTTATTTTAGATTTAGATTATTTAGTGTGGAAACAGGCCCTTCGGCCCAACAAGTCCACACCGACCGCACCCCACCCAGACCCATTCCCCTACATTTACTCCTTCACCTAACACTATGGGCAATTTTAGCATGGCCAATTCACCTAACCTGCACATCTTTGGACTGTGGGAGGAAACCGGAGCACCCGGAGGAAACCTACACAGACATGGGGAGAATGTGCAAACTCCACACAGGGTTGCCTGAGGTGGGAATTGAACCCGGGTCTCTGGCGCTGTGAGGCAGCCGTGCTAACCACTGCCACCGTGCCACCCATTTTTAATGTCTCCCTAGTCTTGTAATCCCATACTCTCAGAAAAAGACACCTGTCATTCACCTTAACCAAGTGCCTCATGTTGTTATAAACCTCCAAGGTCACCTCTCAACCTCTTGCGCTCCAGTGGAAACTGTTCTAGCCTCTTCTTTATAATTCCAGTCCTCCATTCCTGACAGCATCCTGGTTAACCTCTTCTGAATCTTCTCCAGTTTAATATCCTTCCTTGCTATAACACAACAACCAGGACACAGTACTCCAGAAAAGGACTCCCCAACATCCTGTACAACCTCCATATAACATCCCAACTCTTATTGCTCATACTTTGAGTATGAAGGCAAGTGTGCTAAATGCCGCCTTAATGACCTATCCAAATGTGATGTAAACTTCAAAGAACTATGTACCAGAATTTCTAGGTCTCTGTTTTATAACATTACCCAAGTCTCTATTATCAAAATGCAATACCTATTTTATCAAACTAAACTCAATCTGCCTGTTGACCCAATTGGACAAAATTTATTTGTGATCTTAGCCTTCTTTACTGTCTACTATAGCATCAATCTTGGTGCTATCTGTAAACTTACTAACCATACCCTCTATATTCCCATGAAAATTTTTATATAAATGACTGTCCAAAGTGGGCCCAGTACTGATCTCTATAGAACACTAGTCATCAGCCTGAAAAAAACCCTCTGCCATCACTGTCTCCTGCCAGTAAGCCAATTTTATATCCAATTAACAAGCTTACCCTGAATCTCCTATGATCAAATTAGCCTACCATGCAGAACCTTGTCAAAGGCTTTACTAAAGTCTAAGTAAACACCACTAAGTCTACCACTCTTCCCTCAATCATCTTGGTTACTTAAACTCCGCCAAGTTTGAGATACTGCTTTTTCCCTTGCACAAAACCACACTGGCTATACCATGCCTTGTTGAATGCATCTTGAATCATCAAAGAATGCCAACAGGAAGAAGGCCATTCAGCCCTTTGGTATACTCTTAGAGAGGGTCAGTGTATACTTAATCAGAATCTCCTCCTCCATCCTACCCTATCCCTGTTTCCTTGCATTTCCCATGGCTAACCCTCCTAACTTCTACATCTTTGGAGCGTGGAAGGAAACCAGAGTACCTAGAGAAAACCCGCGCAGATGGAGAAAAAGATGCAAACTCCACACAGGCAGTCACCCGAGGGTGGAATCAAAGCTGGGTTGCTGGCACTAAAGCAGCAATGCTAATGCTGAGCCACCATGTTGCCCACATATATAAATCCTATCTTTTCAGAATCACTTCCAGCAACATTACTATCACTTGGGTCTGAAACTCCGATCTATAGTTCCCAGGCTTTTTTTATTTAAAGGCATAAAATTAGCCATTCTCCAATCATCCTGCACCTCACCCATAGAAATATTTCTGCTAGGGCCCCCACAACTTCCTCCCTAACTTCTCAAAGTCCTGGGGTACTTTAGATCAGGTCATGAAGATTTATTCACCTTGATGTTTAAGACCTCCAGACTTCTGTAATGTGAACTGTTTTCAAAACGCCGGTATTCATTTCTGGGTTTTCTAGCCTCCATTGTTTTATCCACAATAAAAACTGGTCTGGGTCTGTCTGTGTCTCAAGACAACCTTTTTTTTTTTGGATCTTCTCTAGATGCTCTTTTGCTCTTGATGTATTTGTAGAACCTCTGGATTTTCCTGAACCTTATTTACCAAAGTTTTCTTGTATCCTTATGACCAATGAACAAGAAAGTATGGTGTTTTAGTTGCTGTCTAAAAGGACAGTGTGATTCACACTGGATTGTAGCAAGAGCGCTTCAGAAACAACAGCGGCGGACCCTGACATTTGGGCTTCCTTCAACTTAAAGCCATAACCTCCAACTGCCTGGAAGGTGTAGTAATAAACCAGTCAGGTGACCTCCAGCAAAGAAGTCGAACTGCTAGCTGAAACCACGTGCTTTCCAAGAAATTCCTTGTTTCATGAAGTTCAGAAAATGTAGAGGCTGATACAATTGCAACATTTTAAAAGGTATAGGGTTCAGAAAACATTTACAGGGATTGGAGGATTTCTCCTATAGGGAGAGGCTGAGTAGGCTGGGGCTATTTTCCCTGCAGCGTTGGAGGCTGAGGGATGCCATTTAGAGGTTTATAAAATCAAGGGGCATGGATAGGGTAAATAGCCACTGCCTTTTCCCCAGGGTAGGGGTGTCTAGAACTATAAGGCGTAGGTTTACAGTGAGGGGAAGATTTAAAAGGGACCAAGGGGGGCAATCTTTGTGTGGTGGGTGTATGGCATGAGCTGTTAGAGGAAGTGATGGATGCTGGTACAATTACATCATTTAAAAGGCATGTGGATGGGTTTTTGAATAGGAATGGTTTAGAGGAACATGTGCCAAATGCTGGCAAATGGGACTAGATTAGGTTAGAATATCTGGCTGGCATGGAAGGGTCTGTTTCCATGCTGTATATCTTTGACTAAGTTGCAATATTTCTGTTCATTGTCTTTTTTTTAAAATGCTCTAGTTTCTCCATAGAATTAGAAATTAAACCATTTTCTCAGTAAACCTTCCTGCAAAGATTGATTTCGGGGAGGTAAGTGTTTAACCAATTCTACCTTGTGTAGAATGGGTAGGTGGCTGTTGATCTGGTGCATCTAGACAGGTCATTAGACATGGCAGCTGTCTTTGGGGACTTGTCAGACATTTTTGTTCAGCATTACCAATATCAAGAAATCTTGTAATCACTCTTCAAAGAGGACAATTTGAGTTTCATATTGGATTCACAGTAAGGGTGCTTCAGAAACAGGAGTGCAGACCTAAGCAGCTTATTCTTCTGGATTCCACCAACTGAAAACCAAAACATTTGCCTGAAAAACATTGTTTAAGCAGAGAGTAACCACTTAAATCTAGTTGAGTGCTGTCACCAATTAGCTCAGACCATTTTAGTTTGGAAGAAATGTTTTTTTTTCAAAGTAAGTTTTCACCAGAATGTAGCAGCACTACAGTCCACTGCTGTGACCAGATTTTATGCTATATACTGTACATATCTTCTCTAGTGATTAGCACAAACTCTGTTATAGTTCAACAGTGACTGCACTTCAAAATTTTCCCTCTGTCCCATTTGATTTTCAAAAGTTATGATTCTACAAGTTAACATTTCTGTGTAGACTGGTTTGAGGAACATAACTTTCTATCACTAAACCACTGAAGGAAACCTTATTTATTACTGTTACCAGCTCCGGCAAACTGTCTACTTCTCATCTCAATGACAGCACTCTCCGATTAGTGAACTCTTGACCTTGGTTTAGTCCTATAGTAAGGTCCATTTACCCTCTTAACTTCTCTGTGCAGAAGGTATTGGAAAACGTTCTGATCTACTTTCAGATCACATTTCAGAATGTAAAATCACATTTTAACTAGCTTGTGGAAAGCCTGTCAGCAAATGATACATAATACGGGCAGGGGTCTGGGATTCAGTTAGTTTATGGCTGACTAGTCTAGCCACAAGCCAACAGTAAAACCTTTTGGGATAATTTTTTTATTTTGGGCAGCCCAGCAGGGGATTTCTCTACCTGTTGTTCTGTGTTTCTCTAGGATCATGTGTCTTCATGACGTGAAGAGCTGAGAACATTTTTAGTTCTGATAGCGTAGTCAGTCTAGTTGCCAGCAACTGCTTGTGATATTCCCCCTCACCTCTCCCTGCTCCTGCTTGGATGTCAGTTTGAAATGTCCTGTTCCATCAAGTGAATAGTTTGAAAACAAGATTCCAATGCTGATTCTGTTGACCAAGATTCAAACAATTTTCTCCTTTCTCGTTCAGATCTAGCCTGTTTGCTGTGAAATGTAGAAATTACACTCTGTGCAATCCATCAGTAAAACTGGGTGTGAGCTGCATTCTTTACGTTCTGCATGGGGCATGAATGGATCTTTCAAATTGGCAAATGCTTTTTCAGCTTTTAGAAATTGATCTCTGCAAAATAATCTGATTTGAGGAAGTTATGATGAAGCATTACATTTTACAAGTGGCACTTGAAAATGCTAGATAGAAGCCTTACCCCCCCCCCCCCCCCCCCCAAAAAAAAAACTCATCACTACCACCACCACCCACAAATGTTTGTGTGGCATGAATTGTTCCTGCATTTAGGACTTGTCAAAGTTTTTAATTTAAAAAGTGTCCTGATGTGTAAGTGTTCTACTATATTGTTTCAATGCATGGCTCACCTTGTTAACACACTACTGTAAATTCTTATAAAATATTGCTTCTCCATGTGATGAAAGAATATGATGTCAGGGACTGCTTTATTTAAAAATTCCCAGTGGGATCTTGTGATGCACCTTAGGCCAGAAAGTGATCGTCCTGCCTACAAACCAACTTTACAGTAATTTGACTTATTGTCACATGTATCAAGATACAGTGAAAAGTATTGTTTTGTATGCTATACAGCTTTAGAGTACCAGAACAGAGTGCAGAATGTAATATTTCAGCTGCAGAGAGATCAGGAATCACATTTTGAGAGGTCCATTCAAAAGCCTGATTAAAAGTGGGGAAGAAATTATACTTGAATCTATTCATACGTGTAATCAAACTTTTATATCTTCTGCCTGATGGAAGTGGGTGGAATGTGGCAGTGTGCGAAATAGTTCCAAAAGCCTGTCAAGCTTTCCTTCAGGAATCTACTTTGTTTAAGAAAACTTATCCAGATCACTTGAGATCTGAATTATGAATCGCATCACTCTGGATAGGAACACTTTCTTCCATTGGCATCAAATTTTAATTCTGGATCTACTGGAACAGCAATTTGGATTCCTGTTTGTTTTCAACACACAACTTGAAGGGAAGGCACCCATCAGTACAGTAATTGCTAGAGATTCTTTTATTTTGTGCAGCTACATTTGTAACCAAGTGAAATAGCCTCTACTGCACTAGATGTTAGTTACTTTGGATAATTCTGGTTCTAGGGTGATAGCTCGAGGCCTACAGTGGACCTGTATCATTCTATTTTCAGAATATCATGGATAGTTTTGTCAAGCTATTTCAACATGACATTAGTGTGATGATGCAGCTCGTTAACAAGGTTATGTTGTCCTTTTTTGTTTTTTCTTGAACATTCGTAAAGACCCAGGTTCCAGGGTGTCTAGATTTGAAGGGTTTTGGGGCCAGTTTGATTACAGCTAACAGTGCCTCAGGCAAAATGCTTTCAAGTTTAGAAAAAAACACTTGTACAGTGAAAGGGGAATGGCCAGTTCTCTCAGCTCAGCTAGTCTCTGGTTTGGTTTTAGTAAGCAGCCAGTTATGTAGTTGCTGGACCCAAAAAAGCAGGTCTGTGGTGATCTCCCTCTTTGACATCTCTCCTGTAATAACCTGTGTTGGATTGTTCTTTGTCACAAAGGTATATTTATGGGTATTGTTGCAAGTATTTGGAACAGCATAATTAATTTGGGATAATCTATTGGGTTTTCAGATGGGTTACGTTATTCTAATCTACTTTTTTTTTATCTTGTTTCATTTGATAATCTTGCAAATAGTTGTAAACAAAACAAAAAAAAAAATTTAAGTGGTTGGGCCTGCTGCATCACTCCTGGAATATCCACTATACATCTGCTTAAACAACCTAGCAAAGTTAGGGTCCAGACTAGTTTTTTGATGTTATGAGGGGGTCTGACCTAGTCCATAACATTGGACAAAAGCTCGATTTTAAGCAAATTGGTGTAAATGAGTTTTCACTTGAAGCAGTAGCACACCAAGAGCCTTGAAGAGGAAACTAAGATTGTGTGGAATCTTGTTTTCAAGTAAAATGAATTACTCGCCAGTGTATGCTAGCCGCTTGTTGAATTTCACACAAGATTGACCATACACAGTCTAACCTTTTGAACCAAAAATCTGAATCCTTGTGCTTAACACCTGTTTACAGCTGACTTCAAGCTATTTGCTCTACTGCAAGCCACCTCATTGACAGAATATTAGAATAACACCATTTTGAAGGTGGCTGTTCAGCTCCACATGTATATATTTTTTTGTCTCTTGAAGCAATCAACATTTGACCTGATAACTCTGCAAAAGTAAGACAATGAAAGAGGTGAATATTAAAACCTCCAATGTCATTCATGTCAAAATCATCCTCCTCATTTTCAGTTAAAATGTGGTCTTCTATCCTTTGCCATTTGAGTTTCCAATTGGTGAATCTTCAATGGGCATAAATTTGAAGTTGGAATACACTTTTTGGTGTATTTCAGTCAAATAATGCTTAATCTTATTTGCATAAATCTACCCAATAATTGGAGTTACTTTTCTGGAGTGTTTTTTTTTTGAAAGGGCATCAGAATTCATTGATACTGTTGTGTACATGATTAAAAAAATCACACATCAGGTTATAGTCCAATAGGCTTAATCGGAAGCACAAGCTTTCAGAGCGCTGCTCCTTCGTCAGGTGGTTGTGTACCTGAGCTTTCAAAGGTCATTTTATATAGTGCCACGACAGAGTTGATCAATGTTACTTCATTCCATGAACTAATGTGGATAGGAAATTGGCTAAGGGATAGAAAACAGTAATGATTTTAATTTTGCTTTAAACTGGAGGAAGGTTTGTGGTTTTTACCCTTGTTCCTGATATTGATGATCTAGACCTTTTTAATGTACAGGAAACAATTTCAGAATTGACATGATATTTGGAAGCATTGTGTAAACTGTGATCATGTAGAACTTCAAAAGGGTGTTTAGATTTAAGTGGGTAGTCATAGGTATTCAGTAGAGAAGTGGTTTTGTTTCGTTGGGAAGACCTGAAGGGGGCATCTCCAAAGGAAAGCAACAACAGGGGGTCCTGAGCATAAGTGACTAGAGGTGGCGTGATCGATTCAGAGAGCAGTATTCTAGTCTTTGGGGGCGGAGTATACGAGAACAAGATTATGTTGAACTTAAAAGGGATATTAGTTTGCCCTCCATTGGAATATTTTGTCCACTTTCAGGTGTTGCACTTCTTCCAAAGAAAAAACTTGAAGGCATTCAAAAGGCTTTATAAAAGATCTTTTTCCCCCCGAGATGGGAGAGCTTCAGTTATGAAGATAAACTGGAATGTTGAGAGATTTGGTCGTGATTTCTTCATACTCCATCATGAGAAATCTGGACACTGGGCAGGGGGATAAACCTACTCGTAAAAGAATCCAGAATGAGAGGGCATGGGTTTTCAAGTTCCTGAATACAGGAGTGAAGGCAACGTGAGGAAAATCTTTTGTAGCAGCGAGTGATTTGGATCTAGAATGCACTGCCTGATGTGGTGGAGGCAGGTTTAATTTAGACTTTCGGGGAACTTTGGTTGTTATCTGAAAAGTGTAATCTCTACAGTTGGGAGAAAAATAGGGGTTGACAGGAGGGGAATTGCTTTTTCAGAGCTGGTGGAAATATGGCTGTGTGGCTTTGTGTTGAAACAGCTCTGAACTTATTTGTGTTGTGCTTATGTGCAATGCATGACATTCTTCAGCACGTGTGGATTGAAGCGCTGATTGCTGCCTATAAACAGAGATACTATTTTCGTGCATCTTCTGACACATCCAGTACTGTGGCACAGCTGGTGCAATTAATACTGCCCTGCTATAGGTTGCATTCTATTTCTGTTAACCATTGCTGACTTGTTGAAGGGAGTTTGGTGAAATAGCAGTGGAATAATGGTAATTTGTGAATAGCATGATTTGAGTTTTCCTCTTGTAGGTTGTGGGTCAAATTGGTTTTAACTAAACCATCATGTGCCAACAGCTCACTATTTCCACCAGCTTGCCTTTGTCCTATCTTCCTCTGTCCTCTCCTTCACTTCCCTTCTCTCAATTTAAGACTAACTTCCAGTGACTGTAGTTGGTGGGAACAAAAATAACACTCCTGTTTCCTGAGCTATGTCGATGGGATTTCCGAACCCCAGGAGTATTGGAAACACGTGGAGCATTTGGCACTCCATTTCATCTAAAGTCTATTCCATTTCCCCAAGGTGTCCACAAGTCAATGTGAGATTTAAGCTTTTAATGGGGAGATGTTTTGTTGATATTTCTCTCCTCCACTGCCACCATATACATACACCCCCCCCCAACATATGTACATGCTTGCGCACACTGTATCAAAATAGAATTGGGATTCACTCCTAATACTGTACCTTGACCATATCCCACTCTTTGAAAGTTGCCATTTAGCCTTAGTAAGAAATTGAGGATCCTGGCAATGCAATTGGAAATGATCCATTCCAAATACTATTTTCAGTGGACACATGGTTTTTTAGAACTGCAGGGCTTGTGCCAAAGCTCCCTTTTTTTTTAAGCTTTCCTACTCTGGTCGGATGTGCTATATCCTCAAACTCCTTTCTGAGCTTGGTCTCTCCTGGTTAGCCTTGAGTTGTGTAGATAATTCACCTAAAGTATCAGTTCTTCCTTCTATCAATACTGTCTGAGACTTGGATACTTTACTCCAATATATCAGAGGTACACATACATGCAACCCAGTAGTCACCTGGAGTGGTTAGATGGTTTGAGTTAAGACTATCACTAATTATTGTTTAGTGTTCCCATTTTGCATGTAAGTTTTTATTTTCAGCACTTGGTGTGCTTGATCAGTAGTTTTGTCGAAGTGTATGTCTAGTGATAATATTTGACTAGCCTTGTCCTTGTACATTTTAATGAAGTGGCACCTAGCAGGTGACTTGTTCTGGTTACCTGTATTTAAAGCAATGAAATGCAGCAAAAGCTCTAAGGATCAAATACCTGTGCAGGCCTGGTGACTGTTAAAATGGTGTTGCAATGCTGGTGACAGCAGCAGAGTTAAATGCAATTTCTGATTTACCAATTGTATTGTTGTCAATAGCCATCACAAGATGCACATGACCTATTCCATAGCCCTGGATTGTTGATTGACAGTGAAGTACTTTTTCATTTCTCAAGTTGCCAATGTAACAAGAAGAAAGCAGTGATACTGCCAAGGATAAAAATGAAGAGGTACTTGGTAGTTTTCAAAGCTGAAAAGTCCTCTTGTCTGGATGGAATGTATCATGCGTTACTGAAAGAAATGAAGGTAGATATTGGCAACAATTTTCCTTTTTTAAAGGGATGGTGCGTTTGTAATCTTTTTAACCAAAAATCAGAAGAAACTCTTTGACTTTCGTGGATATATTACTCTGGGACAAATTTATTTGGATAAGTATGGGTTCTTCAGTAGAAGTCAGCAGGGGTATGTTCACGGCAAAGGATGCTTGACTAATTGAAGTAATGGAGTTCGAGGATTGTATTTTTGGTCTCCCCTTCTAAGAGAATATACTTTCCCTAGAGGGGAGTGCAGTAGAAGTTCACTTGGCTTATACAAGGGATGGCAGCACTCTCCTATGAGGAGAGATGATTTTGCCTGGGCCAGTATTCACTAGTATTAGGAAGGATAAAAGATCTGATTGAAATGTATAAAGTTCTAACAGGGTTGGATAGATGCAGGGAAAGTGTCTGTCTTCCCTGGTTGGAGAGTCTAGACTCAGGGGTGTAGTCTCAGGATGTGGAGTGGATCATTTTAAGACTGAGCTAGTTAACCATGGAATTCTCTACAACAGAAGGTTAATGGAGGTCAAGCATTGAATATATTCAGGAAACATTTTTAGATTTATGGGGAAAATGCAGCAATAAGGCATTGAGAGAGATCAGTTATGTTACTATGGATCAACTTCAAAGGATGGAATGGCCTACTCCTAATTTTTGAAGTGTGGTATTTGCGCCTGCATATGCACATATTCAAAAAAGGTGCTTGATAAATATGTCATGGGATAAACTTGTTTTACCAGACTGAAGGTTGTATACAATGATGCCTGGGATTCAGAATTTGAACACTCGCATTGCATACCCATGTTCCATTTATTAAAATGTACGATTTCAAAGTTTGCTACTTTAAAGGAAAAATTTGGGAGTGTACAAAACAGTGAAGAGACTTAAGATTTTCCAACTACGTAGATGGCTGAAATGAGTGGAGATGTGGACGGATTAAATTTTTAATGCAGCGCAGTGAAGTCTTGTGTTTTGGGAATAAGAATGAGGTATTCTGAACTAAGTCAGAGAATCCAGACCGTGATACTAGAAATAAGTGAAAAGCTTGTATTGTTGTTATACTGGTTTTTCAGCACTACTGTAATAATATTCCAGACCTCTCTGGATTTCAGGATGGTTCCATCAGATTGGAAGACTGGTAATGTGACTTCTGTATTTTGGAAAGCAGTAAACTACAGCCTAATTAGCCTAACACCTGTTGGAAAAATCCTGGAATGTTAAGGAAGAAATGGAGCACTTAAAGCTAAACACTATCAAGTAGTAGGGTTCTATTTAAAAGTTCACAATGATCCTGGGAATGAGGGACATGTCATATGTAGAGCAGTTGAGGACTCTTCGTTGTCCTCTGGAGTTTAGAAAGACGAAAGGGGAACTTGCTGATATGGACAGAATAGAGGTTTGGATAGAGTGGACGTGGAGAAATGTTCCCACTAATAATAGGAGAGACCAGTACCCAAAGGCACTGCCTCCAGTGAGGGACTAACCTTTTGGAACTGATGAGGAATTTCTTCAGCCAAAGGGTAGTGAATCTGTGGAACTCATTGCTGCAGAAGGTTATGGAAGCGAAGTTATTTAGTGTATTTAAGATAAGTAGGTTCTTGATTTAGTAAGATGATCAACAGGAGTTATGGGGAGAAAGGAGGAGATTGAGGTTGCGAAACCCATCAGACTTGATAGGCTAAATGGCCTAATTCTGCTGCTATATCCAGTGGCCTCCAAGATATGTTCTAGGGCAAGAATTATTAACTCTTTTCTCTATTGAGATTGCATGATCATCATCCACATCATATTGAACATGTTGCAGACTGAAAGGGCTGAATGGCCTTCTCCTGTGCCTATTTTCTGTTTACTAATGACATTTGAGCATTCAGGTGTAATATTTCCATATTTTGTGGACGCAAAAATAGGTGACAGGGCATAAGGAATCTGCAAGGGAATATAGATGAGTTAGCAGGTAGCGTTTAAGTTGGGAAAGTATGAGGACTTAAGTATGAAGAATCAAATTGTGTAGTGAGACTCTCAAAATGGTGTAGCATGTAGAGATCGAAGTGTTGTGAATGCAACACATTGTTAACATGCAGGTGCAGCAACTAACGAAGACAAATGAAATTTTGGCCCTTTTTCTTATTGCTATGGTTTGGAGCTTAAAATGAAGGAAATCTTGTTACAACTGTACAGAGTGGTGTGACTGCACTCCATATTGTGTACAGTTTGATGTCCATTTTAAAGAGATACTGGCATTGAAGGCTGTTAGATTCATTTGGCTGGTCCCTAGGGTGAAGCAGTTAGTTAGTCCTTTAGTTTTGAAGAATATGGGGTGATTTTCTTGAAGCATACAAGATTAAGTGGGTTTGATAGGATAGATGCAGAGCAGTTTCCCCTTGTGGGAAAGTCTAGGATTTTAGTGAGGGGTCAGGACTCAGATTTTCCCTGGAACGGGAATTAATCTGTGAAATTTCTTCAATTCACAGGGCTGTCTAGGTAAGTCAACGCTGAGATGAATTTTTCAAAAATAAAAGGAATCCAGGGTTATTTGTAGGGAAGAGATGGGAGGCGAGAGAGTGGAGCTGAAGATGATCAGATCAGTTGTGATCTCATTGAGCAGACTGTGTGTTGAATGACCTGCCTCCATTTCTATTATGTTCTTGTAGGAAATGTGACAAGTTTGCTGTGCTCCCTCTGTCTTGATTTTTGTGCCTGACTACTGGAGAGGGGCTTGAGCACAGGTTTTTGTAGCTAAGGGTGAGTGTGTGAATAACTGAGCTGTGGCTGACCTGGCTGATGTGGAGAGAATGGTGAGGGATGGTCTGTTTCCCTTTTGGAGTAGGGAAGTTGGAAAAAACATTGAAAGAATCCCATGCAAGGACTGCACAAAACACTATATAGGACAAACAGGAAGACAGCTAACGATCCGCATCCATGAACATCAACTAGCCACGAAACGCCACGACCAGCTATCCTTAGTAGCCACACAAGCAGACGACAAGCAACATGAATTTGACTGGGACAACACTACCATTATAGGGCAAGCCAAACAAAGAACAGCCAGGGAATTCCTAGAAGCATGGCACTCCTCCACAAACTCCATCAACAAACACATCGACCTGGACCCAATATACCGGCCACTGCAGTGGACAGCTGGAACTGACAACCGGAAGCGGCAGATTCAAACCACTATAAATGCCGGAGGAAACACCACAGAAGCGCTTCACAGGAGGCTCCCAAGCACTGAGGATGTCACCTAGACAGGGGACGAAACGTTTGCAACAAAAATTTCCAGCTCTGTGAACGGAACCACAACATTTCAAAAAGGAATTTAATACTTGGGGAATAATTTTGAGACAATAAGGAAAAGGATGTGGGTAGATGTATGTTGCTTCAACCAAACAGCTGTCATGGGTGGAATGGGTTCAGTGACTTCTGTGCTGTATCAGTCTGAATAATTCAAAATGGCTGGTCTGTGAAGCATTAATATTCCAATTGATTATTTATCTACATTGATGTGAACTTTGCCTAAATTATGGGTTCAAATTACTCTTGTATTGCTATGAAACATTCCTGTGAAACATATACCTTTGACTTATTCGATAGCCTAATTTTTAGTAAATATTTAAGTACCTTACTTTGGTATTTCACGCTGACTCCCCATTCCAAAAGTTCAATTTGCCTTCTGCCAAGAAAATGTCTTGATAAATCTCCTCATTGGGTGGTGGCAAGATAAAATTCAACCATCTATAGTTAGGCAACATTCTAAGATAAATAGACAGTTTGAAAGCCCAATGAGATCAATATTCCTTCCAATTTCTAAATGTTTCAGATTCCTCTGACCACCACAGTTCCCCTCATCTAATCAGGTGACCAATTTCTAGTCCGTAGATTGCGAATCTCTGGTTATCCAGTTTGCTGTCACTCGGGACCTGGTACTGACTGTTTCAGGTCTCAAAAATAAAACTAAGAACTGCAGATGCTGGAAATCTGAGACAAAAATCTAGAGGCCTTCTCTCCATAGATACTGAATTTATCAAATTTTTGTTTTGATTCAGATCACTGTTTTCCCCAGTCAGGGTTGACCACTATTCCATAATGTCACTTTTTTAGTATTTATGCCTGTAATAGCAATTTGGTCTTCGACTTTGTACATGTTTTGATGGATAAACTAATTGTTAGCACAAGGTAAACCACCCCTTAGTCATTTAGCTTCTTAAACTGCAGTACCAAATCTTACTCACTATATCAAATCTCTTCACTCACCATTCATGTCAAAATAGGAACAGAGGTGGGGGACAAAAGCCCTACAGGTACTGATCTGCTTGGGCAGTATTTGTGGAGAGAAATAGTTAATATTTCAGGCCAATGATCTTTTTTTAAAATCAGCCATAAAGCTGGCTGGGATAGTGAACTGAGGAGGATACAGAAGTGCTTTAACATGCTTTGTTAAAGTTGGGTGAAATGGCAAATGAAGACTTGTGAATAAGAGTATATCCACTTTGGTAGTAAAAACGAAACATCAACTTCACCACCTGGATGCTGCCTGGCTTGCTGTGTTCCCCCTGCCTCCTGCTTGTCTACCTTGGATTCCAGCATCTGCTGTCTTTTTTTGTCTGTCTCTAAGCAAAAGCAGTACAGCAGACTCTCAGAATGGCAACAGATTGGGACAAGGCGTGGGTGACTGGTGTATAAAGGACAATGAAAATAAGTATGCAGGTGCAACAAGTGGTGAAAGAGGCAGATGGTGTGTTAGCCTTCATATTGCAAGGATTTGGGTACAGGAGCAGGGTTTTTTTTTTGCTGCAATTGTACATGGCCTTGGTGAGACAAAACCTGGAGTATTGTGTGTAGGTTTTATGTGAAAGATGTTCTAGCTATGGAGGGAGTGTGACAAATTTACTAGACTGATCCTTAGGATTGCTAAACTGCTGTCGCCACTGAACATGGGACACCAACCCACAGGAGTTACTGCCCCTCTTCCTGTTGAGTTAGTTGCTCCCATGTGTAATATTGATTGTCTGGTCCTTCATTTCTCTCTCCCGCAAGCATTCTTGAAGTGCAGATTTCTGAGCATCCTGCTGATGCTTATGCTGCCTTACTATATTTGTGCTGTATGTCACCATGCCAACAAAGCTGAGGCTTGTTTGACTGCTAACAAACCGGAGAGCTCTTCCTTTTGAGGGGACCACTGTATTTGTGGTCTTGTCCTACCCGGATGTACCCACAATGAATCACAGACAAAAAAGATAGAAACTGGATTGATCTTAATAACTGTAAGTTGTCTACATTTCACAGCCATGTAGCAAGGTGCTAATCACTCTACCTAAAGGAGCAGCGCTCTCTGAAAGCGGTGATTTCAAATAAATCTGTTGGACTAAACCAGGTGCTATGACTTCTGACCTAATAATACAGGCCTTCTCAACAGTTGGCTTTTATCCTCTCCTCTCCTGGCATGCTATTAACTAATTCTACTGTTAAAATAACTGCAGTAGCCTCTGCATCTAACCCTGTAACTGGCTAACTTAGTTTTTAAAAAAATATCAATTTGTGTAGGAAGTTAGAAACTGGAATAGACTATTTATCTCAACTTTTGAGTGCTGGAAAACTGAGTGAAACTTGCATGCAAGTTTAGGATGTGCTAAAACATTCTGTCCTAGCACTGTTGCTTGGAAATGAGATCTTGTGGGAATTGGGTGCCAAGTGTGTATTTATTTGAGCTGAGCATTGAATTTACATGTATGTTTTTTTTGCCACTGAAGATTAGCATAGCAATTCCTTGTATGCAGATCAGTGAAGTGTAATCAGAGTGTTAAACTTTTGACTGAGAATTTTTTGCCTCTCCTCCAGGTGCTGCTAGTCAGTAGCAGTCGACATCCAGACCAATGGATTGTTCCAGGTGGAGGAATGGAGCCTGATGAAGAGCCAGGTAGTGCAGCAGTGAGGGAAGTGTATGAAGAGGTACGTATGTGATGCTGTAGAGGATTCTGCCTCTAGTATTTCCACTTTTTCTGGTCAATATATACCTCCTTGATTATTGATGTACACCAACTTGTTTTCACCTCTTTAGTGCTTATTTTAAATTAAGATTCTTTTAAGGCAACCTGTCTTCTGATTATAATGGACTACACAGATGTCTCCTCTTTAATTTGGGGCAAGATTAGCAGTGATATGTCAGCCATTTTATGATGTATCTTTGTAATTTTAATCCCCTGTTCCATTCTCTCTGATTAGTGGCTGTGATGGATTCATGTAGAACTTCGCAACTGAACACATTTAACTGCCCACAAGGGCTGTATGGCTCATTTTTATTTGTTTTGCTCGGTGTTGTTTTAACTTAACCAGTATTCAACAGTTGCCGTGGCTGAGCTAAATGCAAAACCTTTTTTTCTTAATCCTATGACCAACACAGTATTTTGGCGCTTGCCTTTCGGAAATGTTCAGAATGACCAGCTTTTAACTTGCTGCTGATATGCTTCAGTTAGTGTCTTGAGCTCCTCTTCTTGTAAAATAAACCTTTCACCAAATGCCCTTCTGGCATTCACTCTGAAGGGTTAATTTGATTGTTCTAATCCTCATTAACTATCTTTTCAAGATAATAGACAATAGGTGCAGGAGTAGGCCATTCTGCCTTCGAGCCTGCATCACCATTCAATATGATCATGGCTGATCATCCTCAATCAGTATCCTGTTCCTGCCTTATCTCCATAACCCTTGATTCCACTATCCTTGAGAGCTCTATCCAACTCTCAAATGAATCCAGAGACTGGGCGTCCACTGCCCTCTGGGGCAGAGCATTCCACACACCCACCACTCTGTGGGTGAAGAAGTTTCTCCTCATCTCTGTCCTAAATGGCCTACTCCTTTATTTTTAAGCTGTGTCCTCTGGTTCGGCACTCACCCATCAGCGGTAACATGTTTCCTGCCTCCAGAGTGTCCAATCCTTTAATAATCTTGTACATCTCAATCCGATCCCCTCTCAGTCTTCTAAACTCAACGGTATACAAGCCCAGTCGCTCCAATCTTTCAACATAAGATAGTCCCGCCATTCCAGGAATTGACCTCATGAACCTACGCTGCACTCCCTCAATAGCCAGAATGTCTTTCCTCAAATTTGGAGACCAGAACTGCACACAGTACTCCAGGTGTGGTCTCACCAGGGCCCTGTACAGCTGCAGAAGAACCTCTTTTTGCTTCTATACTCAATCTCTCTTGTTATGAAGGCCAGCATGCTATTAGCCGCCTTCACTACCTGCTTACCTTCATTGACTGGTGTACAAGAACACCCAGATCTCTTTGTACTGCCCCTTTACCTAAATTGATTCCATTTAGGTAGTAATCTGCCTTCCTGTTCTTGCCACCAAAGTGGATAACCATACATTTATCCACATTAAACTGCATCTGCCATGCATCTGACCACTCGCCTAACCTGTCCAGGTCACCCTGTAATCTCCTAACATCCTCCTCACATTTCACCCTGCCACCCAGCTTAGTATCAGCAGCAAATTTGCTAATGTTACTATTAATACCATCTTCTATATCATTAATATATATTGTAAAAAGCTGCGGTCCCAGCACTGATTCCTGTGGTACCCCACTGGTCACCGCCTGCAATTCCGAAAGGGAGCTGTTTATCACTGTTTCCTGTCAACCAACCAATTTTCAATCCAAGTCAGTACTTTGCCCCCAATACCATGCGCCCTAATTTTGCACAGTAACCTCCTATGTGGGACTTTATCAAAAGGCTTTCTGAAGATCCAGGTACACTACATCCACTGGATCTCCCTTGTCCATCTTCAGAGATACATCCTCAAAAATGTTAACTTCTGAGGGCTATTAGTAAAACTGGGGGGGACAAAATTAATCATTTCTGTAGATAAGTGTGTTGGGCCAGATATTCATGCCAGCTGAACTTTTGAATTACCAAAGTCTAATAATCGGTACCATTTCTTATTCCTTTTTGATACCGAAGTTCTGTTCCCAAATATAGCAAGATGCTTGGGCTGGCAAGTGACAAGAAACACTCATGCTACTCCTAATGCCAGGCAGTGATCATCTCCAATAAGATTTGAATCTAACCATTGTTGTGGTTCTGTTCGCCGAGCTGGAAGTTTTTCTTGCAAACGTTTCGCCCCCTGGCTAGGCGACATCATCAGTGCTTGGGAGCCTCCTGCGAAGCGCTTCTTTGATGTTTCCTCCGGTGTTTATAGTGGTCTGTCCCTGCCGCTTCCGGTTGTCAGTTTCAGCTGTCCGCTGTAGTGGTTGGTATATTAGGTCCAGGTCAATGTGTTTGTTGATGGAGTTTGTGGATGAATGCCATGCCTCTAGGAATTCCCTGGCTGGTCTCTGTCTGGCTTGCCCTATAATGGTAGTGTTGTCCCAGTCGAATTCATGTTTCTTGTCTGCGTGTGTGGCTACTAAGGATAGCTGGTCGTGTCGTTTCGTGACTAGTTGATGTTAATGTATGCGGATTGTTAGTTGTCTTCCTGTTTGTCCTATATAGTGTTTTGTGCAGTCCTTGCATGGTATTTTGTACACTACATTAGTTTTGCTCATGTTGGGTATCGGGTCCTTCGTTCTGGTGAGTTGTCTGAGCGTGGCTGTTGGTTTGTGTGCTGTTATGAGTCCTAGGGGTCGCAGTAGTCTGGCTGTCAGTTCTGAGATGCTCCTGATGTATGGTAGTGTCGCTAGTCCTTTTGGTTGTGGTATGTCCTCGTTCCGTGGTCTTTCTCTTAGGCATCTGTTGATGAAGTTGCGCGGGTATCCGTTTTTGGCGAATACCTTGTATAGGTGTTCCTCTTCTTCTTTTTGCAGTTCTGGTGTACTGCAGTGTGTTGTGGCCCTTTTGAATAGTGTCCTGATGCAGCTTCGTGTGTGTGTGTGTGTGTGTGTGTTGGGGTGGTTACTTTCATAGTTTAGGACTTGGTCTGTGTGTGTGGCTTTCCTGTATACTCTTGTAGTGAATTCTCCGTCTGGTGTTCTCTGTACCATCACATCTAGGAATGGGAGTTGGCTATCCTTTTCTTCTTCTCTTGTGAATCGGATTCCTGTGAGTGTGGCGTTGATGATCCCGTGTGTTTTTTCTATTTCCGTGTTTTTAATGATTACAAACGTGTCATTGACATATCTGACCCAGAGTTTGGGTTGAATTTGTGGTAGGACTGTTTGTTCTAACCTTTGCATAACTGCCTCTGCTATGAGTCCCAAGATTGGTGATCCCATGGGTGTTCCGTTGATTTGTTCGTATATCTGGTTGTTGAATGTGAAGTGTGTTGTGAGGCACAAGTCCAGTAGTTTAAGTATGCCGTCTTTGTTGATAGGTTCAGCGTCCTGTTTTCTGTTCTGTATGTCCAGTAGGTTGGCTATTGTTTCTCTGGCTAGGGTTTTGTCAATCGAAGTGAACAGTGCCGTCACGTCAAATGATGTCATGGTTTCTTCTTTGTCTATGTGTATATTTCTGATGATGTCCAAGAATTCCTGTGTTGATTGTATAGAGTGTTTGGATCCGCTGACCAGGTGTTTCAGTTGGTCACACACAAACGAAGCTGCATCAGGACACTATTCAAAAGGGCCACAACACACTGCAGTACACCAGAACTGCAAAAAGAAGAAGAGGAACACCTATACAAGGTATTCGCCAAAAACGGATACCCGCGCAACTTCATCAACAGATGCCTAAGAGAAAGACCATGGAACGAGGACATACCACAACCAAAAGGACTAGCGACACTACCATACATCAGGAGCATCTCAGAACTGACAGCCAGACTACTGCGACCCCTAGGACTTATAACAGCACACAAACCAACAGCCACGCTCAGACAACAACTCACCAGAACGAAGGACCCGATACCCAACATGAGCAAAACTAATGTAGTGTACAAAATACCATGCAAGGACTGCACAAAACACTATATAGGACAAACAGGAAGACAGCTAACAATCCGCATACATGAACATCAACTAGTCACGAAACGACACGACCAGCTATCCTTAGTAGCCACACACGCAGACAACAAGCAACATTAATTCGACTGGGACAACACTACCATTATAGGGCAAGCCAGACCGAGACCAGCCAGGGAATTCCTAGAGGCATGGCACTCATTCACAAACTCCATCAACAAACACATTGACCTGGACTCAATATACCAACCACTATAGCGGACAGCTGAAACTGACAACTGGAAGCGGCAGGGACAGACCACTATAAACACCGGAGGAAACATCAAAGAAGCGCTTCGCAGGAGGCTCCCAAGCACTGATGATGTCGCCTAGCCAGGGGACGAAACGTTTGCAACAAAACCTTCCAGCTCGGCGAACAGAACCACAACAACGAGCACCCAAGCTACAAATCTTCGCACAAACTTTGAATCTAACCATTGTGAATGGTTGACTATTAATGCCATTGACCAGAAACTGAACTGGACTAGCTACATAAATACTTGTGGCTACAAGAGCAGGTCAAGGCGAGGAATTTTACATTGACTAACTGACCACCTGACTCCCAAAGCCTGTCCAATATCAACCAAGCACCCACTTGCCTGGATGAGTACAATTCCAACAACACAAGATTGACACCATCCAGGGCAAAGCAACCCACTTGATTGGTACCATATCCACAAACATCAATTCCCTCCACTACCAATGCTCAGTAGTAGCAGTGTGCACCATCTACACGAAGCACTGGAAATTCACCAAAGTTGTTCTTAGTACTGTTATGAAGCTGTAGGTGTGTTCTGTACCTTTTTTTTAGTTGAAACGTTGGCAAGTCAGTCATGTGACTGACTGCAGGCAGTGTGCTGAAAGGTTAAAATGGCTGTGAAACAAATAGCTGGAGCCACATTGCTATGACCTACACAATTCAAATTGTTGTAATCGTCTTAAATTATGGCCCAAGATAATAAAACCCAATCAAATTTGAATTTTACTGCTTTGACAACCTCAAACCAATGAGACAATCCAATGTTTTGGGGGTATATAAAGCAGGCATTTTGAACAGTTAGCCAGGGAAGCAAAGAGCACTAACAGACTGCCTGCAGAGACACTCTGTGAAGGGTACCTGTTCATGTGAAATCTGTGAAGCAGAAGACAAGAAGGTACGAAGGATAGATAGACAGCTGGCTGGATTTGAAGTTTGTTTGTTTTTTGGTAAGTCTTGAGGGTGTAATCAATCAGTATGTTGTAGAGTGGGAGGTAGATAAATCAATCCGATAAAGGAGGCTTCCATTAAAGGTAGCTTTAATGTTCTATTGTCTTGGAGTTTTAGAATTTTTTTAAAATAAGGGATTTGGGTAGTTCTTTGTCACTCCTACTTCTAACAACAGATTGAGGTGAGCTTTTCTGTCTGGTTTAAAAATAGCAGAAGGGTTTACCCAGTGTTGTAACAGTTCCTTCCAAAATCCTGGAACTCCTCCAGTGGCACTGAGTGTCTCAACATTAAGATGAACTGTAGTGGTTCAAGAAGGTAGCTCAATGTCTCTTTAAAGGCACTTGGGAATGAGCTTGCCCACATCCAGTGAACTCTGCTTTTTTTTTGAAAAAGCAAAACAAAAAGAATTCTTGTGTGCGGTGACTCTTCAGTATAACAATGGCTCATAGAATCATAGATAAAATCCTAGAATCCCCACAATGCAGGTAGTGGCCATTTGGCCCATCAAGTCTGCACCAATGCTCTGAGGAGCATCCCACCCAATGCTCCACATTCTGCTGTAACAAAAAGAACTGCATATTCTGGAAACAAAAAAAATGAAATTGCTGGAAAAACTCAGCAGATCTGACAGAAGTGGAGAGAAAGCAGTGTTAATGTTTCTGGTCCAGTAGCCTTTCCTTCAGAACCTGACTGCTCATGAAAGGCCATCTCAAGGGGTTAAATGATTTCCATTGTAGCATCTTATCTAGAGGATGTAGTCATCAGTGCAGGACTGACCACTAAAAGAAGGCAAGCTACTTGAAGTTGCCAAGAAGTATGTTTTTATAAATGGAGGGTGTTGGATGTAAAATCTCTTCCACACCATCCCACCCTAATTCCTGAGCTTCTGGAGAAGAATGGAGACAAAACATGAGACACTTGTAAATTGGAATTGGATGTGAGGGAGGTGAAACTCTGGTTTTGAGAGCAAAAGTTTAGTACAGGGCGACTGGAAATGAATATAATCTGGTTTGGAGAAGCCATGGTATGTTGAAGAAAAGGTATCTTGCTATGTTGTAAGTCTTTGAACAATGCTAATATTGTCCAGTAGTGCAGAACAGTAAAGGCTGAAGGGCTGTCTTTGCAGATTCCATGTGATGGTCCAGGTAACCTCTGTGTACTAGGTAATGCAGCATGGAGACATCTATCTGCTTTTAAATTGGTAGAACCACTATGCTCAACTAATATGCTGATACTAGCATTGCTGTACTTTAAAGTTATAAATTCTAAACCTCTTTAAAGTCGGGCTGTGAAAACACAGCTGGGCTGTAGCTCCCTCCATAAGGATCAATGTTCAGATCCCCTGAAGTGACAGTAAACCAGAAGGATGTGTGCAGGCAGTGGGGAGGTGGCGGGGGGGGGGGGGTATGACTAGTATAATAGTTTTGAGCAAGATAATTCTTTTAATGTAGAAAATAAACTAATCTGAGTTTTTGCTTGTAAGTTTTCTTTTATAACAAGGACACAACAGAATCTATTGTTTTTGCTCCTGCAATCTTTTCATTGGAAGTAAAATAGATTGACTCTTTTAAACCAGGAATCCAGTTCAACAAGTAATTTGTTTACTGTGCAGGGTAGTTTCAACAAAAGGGTGGTGATGGCAATGTAAACATGGTCACCACCCATTTTTATGAGTCAGTCTCTCTTGATTCCATCCAGCAAAGTACTTTATACGTGAGGCAGGGTGGGAAGGTTTTTGATGTACTGTAACTTTAAAACTGCCCCAAGTAGCAAAGTCTAAGCCTCTTCCCACAACTAGGCTGCATTTCAGGCTGATTGTGGTCATAAACATTTTAAACTGTACAACAGCCAGATTAGTTTTTTGAAATTACAGAAATAAAGGTTTGACTCCAAATTATTGTAAAACTCAACATTCAGCCCTTTCCTAATTTCAGCAGATTGTTATTTCTCCGTATATTGCCCAAAAACTGATTTACGCGAAGCACCTGCTATTCTTCTGCATTAGTTCTAATTGTTTTTTTATTCTTGTGATTTGGGGGAATCTGAGCACAACAGTTTAGTGATGGTCTTGCTTAAAACTTTAGATCTCTAAGGAGATATATGAAATTGGCACTGCACTTTGGGGGGAAAAAAACTGCTTGGATTTACGTAGAGCAGTGCTGTTTAAACTTTTTTCTACTAATTCTTGGAAATTGCCATGACACAACAAGATCTATGGATTAAGAGTTGGGGAAGGAGAGAAAAAGGGGTTTTTACTTTAAAAAGAGCCTCTGTTTTTGTCATTGGCTGAGCTGACTGATCCTTTATCCCCTTCACTGTCAGGACAGATCTTCTGGAATGTGCCTTTTGTAAAGGAAGTCAGGAGAAAGATGCAGTGGTTTTTGTCAATGTTTGTCCCGAGCATCTCCATGATGCAGGACTGTGTTGTACGGTCTGTTCACTGGATGCACACAGAGACAAACATCAACTTTGCCTGGAGGACAATCAACTGGGTGAAAGACACCTCTCTTTGGTCTGTCTGAAGCTTTTTGGTCTTCTAGAACAAGAGTTGAAGTCAACTGAGTACAGACTGGCACATTCCAAGGCCCAGTGCTATGTGCTGAGGAACGCACTAAAGCTGGAGGCAGCTGACAACGAGGCGCAGTCGGGAAAGACCACTATTGATTTTAAAATAACTTTCCTTCAGTAAACATTTGGTTGGGGCTCCATAGTAGCTATAGCTGCCTCCTGAGCTTTTTGACCTCAAAATCTCATCTCTTTTGACTCCCACCAGAAGGCTGTGCCTCACCATTTGAGGAGCCCTGATGTGTTTCGCATTTAGAATTGTCCTGATATTTCGCAGGAACATTTGTGCTGTGGCTCCATCCAAGCAAGGCTAGCTTAAACAATTTCAATCTTAAGTCTTTCTGACCAGTTTGCATGCACAAATCAATGTAACTGAGTCTCCTGTTGGTTTCTGCAAAGTTAGGCAATTATTGAAGTCATTCAGTGTTTGATAAGAGGTTCTGCTCATTTTTGTGAAGGGTGGATGGAATGAATTATTGAAGCTGCAGTACCTACACTTTGCTGTGGGATGAAAAAAGCAAGTGCTACTTTACTGACAGCTGACCAATGGTTGGGGTCAAAGCGACTACAGCTAAATTTAATATTGGCACAGTAATGAAAGTATGACCTTGTTGGTTGTTTTAATGTGGAAACGAGCCTTTTTGATTTGTAGGCTGTTTAACCGTGCGATCCCATGATACCCAGTAATGCCCTCCAGGTTTGCTTGCTGCTGTTCTAATTGACTGAAATAGGTGGTGACAAGCATTCACTGTCCTTTTTCAATGTCATGCACATTTGCAGTGTGCACATCATTTTAAAACTCCTGCTCCTTGTTTCCCTATTATAACTCAATACCAAGACCAGTTTCGAGCATATACACCTAAAGTCAATTCAGCACTAAGCCAGCAACTGAATGTGGCTACACTATGGTGTAGCTGATGGTGGAGCCAGAATTGTTCCCCTGCAGATGCACAAGTTTTCTAAACTGGCAACTTTACTATCACTGTGCAACCAGTTAAAACTGGCCATCTGGAATGTCTTTCTGGAGGACCTATGCTGTCAATTCAACTTTTTTAAACATTTGTTTGCAGGCTGGTGTGAAAGGAAAATTGGGAAGATTACTAGGAATATTTGAGGTGAGTTTTATTGACATTTCAATCTCCGTATTTATCGCGGTATATGACAGTGTCCCACATTTTTTTTACACTTCACAAAATGTGAAAAAATCTCCCCATAACTACTTTTTTGTGTCTGCTTATGAGAACATGATCTTGTGCCTTTTAAAGTCTCCTCCATATTATCAAATCGCTCAAGTTCAGTTTGACAGCAAGAAATTCTAACTCTGGTGCCTCATTCCTATGAATGTGAAATATACATTCTCCAGGAAACTCCTTTTTATCACCCACTTTTTAGTGAGGAACCAAATCCTCTCGCACAGCATTGTCAAACAATTGTCTGAATTTCATTCTTCCTTACCCCTTCTTTCCCACCCCCCCCCCCCCCCCCCCCATCCAATTCTTCACCATTTTTCATGTATCTACTACATTAAGCAATTAAAGATTTGTTTTTTTTCTTTCTCAAAATGTATTTTCCATGTTTGTGTTAATCCATTTTTGCCTGTTCTCCTAACCAGCGTTGTCCATGCCAATTTGCTGTGCTGCCCTCTTTGGTATTGGTAAACTTCAGTGTTCTTCCCTTTTTTATGAAAGTATTTTTGTTTTTTTTTCTAAATTATTTATCCCTGAGCCACTAGTTTACAGATGCCTGTCAGAGATTTCCCTTCATCAGTGCCACTCCTCTAGCCATCTCCATCCTTGTGCCACTCTCTTTGCCAAAGGATTTAAATTTTACAAGTTTTTTTGGTGACACTTAAAAAGCTTTCTGCAATTTCTCAATCTTCATCCACCACATTCGATGTCAATTTGTCACTTTTTCCTTCAGTTTGAAATTCTGTGATCGGGCCATACATTTACTCAGCATTTCTTTAGAAATATTTTTCTACTGCTTGCATTTTTAAAAAAATTATTTCATGATGTGAGCATCAGTGAGATTAGCATGTGTTGCTGTCTGTATTTCAGAATCAGCCACATGACTGTAGGTCTTGATAACATGTAAACTAGACTGAATAAGGATGGCATATTTTACTTCCCTGAAGGACAGTGAATTTAGATATACTTTTTTGTAACATTTGCAGGTTTCAGGGACACCATTACTGAGATTTATTAACTGAATTTAAGTCTACCAATAATAAGCCTTGATTCGTAGTCCAGTGATATTACCAGTGTCTTCCCTGCCTAGGTTGCTGTTTTTCTCTCTCTTTTGTTTGTTTTGGGTATGTCCTGTCAAAATTTTTCCCCCTTCTCCCTCCCTGTTTTGACTTTTTGATCCATGCTCTGTTATCCTTCAGCTACTTGTAGCTGCTCCTAACAGGAGGTATGTTATGGCCTGTTTTGCACCATCGTCCTACATGAAAAGGCTGGTGCCTCCTTCTGCTGCCCTCCACTTTGTCTCCTCAAATCTGCAGCTTTTCAGCCCTGGTCAAAATGCTAATACTTTCTACCGTTTCTGGAGTCACTTTTTTAAAGAGTTCTTTATCTCCTGCCAATTTCCAGCACTTTTCTTTTTGTCTTCTGGTCTGTGTGAATGTCTCCCAATCATCTTGGCATCCGAGTGGGCTTCAGATTTCTATCTCATCTTCGTATTGTCCAGGTTTCTGAGACATTGTTGCTTTCCCATAATGTAACAGTGCAGCTTCTTTTTCTCCCATGTTCACAAAATAATTTCTGGCTGTCTGTTGACTTCAGCATCACATCTGTCAGTCATCCTCAGCAGACAAACGTTTGCTTGTTCCAGTGTAACACCATCCATTCAGATTTTCTGATATTTTGTGTTCATGATCAATCATTATTTGTAAGTTTTATAGATTTTTACTTGATCTACAATACTTTGGTCTGTTCTAAATCTGCAAGTTTGCTCATGCCTCCAGTTTTCACCCCGGAAGCATCTGATTTTCTGTACTAAATAACCTTGTGCTTTTCCCTAACATTTTTGTTTAGAACCAAGCATTGGTCTAATCAAGTTCCATTCTCCTAATGTAATAGGATTGTGGAAAGTACCTTCTGATTTCAGATTCCTGAAGTGAACGTAGATGGAGGGACAGCTCTTGGATGTTCTCTGCCAATTACCCTCCTCATTGGTAGATTTTTGCTTTTGTTCCTCTCTTTTTTTATTTTGAACACTTCTTTTTTTTGTTCTTTGTTTTTCTTTGTAATAGAATCGTGACCGAAAACACAGAACCTATGTGTATGTTCTCATAGTGACAGAAATTCTGGAAGATTGGGAGGATTCTGTTAATATTGGTAAGTTGTAGATGTTTTCACTGTTAATGGAACACTTGGGGAATCCATTACCCCTCAATTAGGTGGTTATGTTTCCAGTAATGTCACTATAAAATTACGGAACCAGGAAGCAAACTGTCTCCAGGTAGGTGTTAGTGAATTTACACACCAGTATATGTTGTTGTGATTTAAATTAGGTGGGGCTTAATGACCAAATGTTGAGCACTGCTTTCAAAAGTAAGTGAAGGGCCTTTAGAATTAATGATTAAATCCTTTAATGCATGAAAACTCTCTCTAATCTGATTTTCTTTGGCCAGGGTGAAGGGAGGAGGAGATTGAAGGAGTAATTATTCCATTTTAACAGTTATTTCAGTGCAGCTCCCAGCAGAGGAGGATAACAGAGCAGGGCTGTTCTTGGGGGAACACATATGGATTGTTTGGGACTGACTTGGAGAAATGAAGGTGCTGGATGTGCTCAGGAATTTACATGCTTTAGAAAGTTGCCAACTGTACGTCACCCGGTCACTTAGATGACCGCTCTTTTTATTTTCTTCTTTCACGCTAAAAGAAGAAAAAGTACTCCTTCATTCAGGTTCATGCTCAGCTCCACCCGAAGGAGTGTACCCTGACACCAGGCAAAGCCGATACTTTACATTTGATTTGAGTTTTGATTTGTTAACTTTGTGCCATCTCTTTCTCTTTGTCCCTCCTTTTGACAGCAATTGCTAATGTCAATATGTAGTTGCATTGTTAATAAACTACCAATTAAATTTCATCAGAAGAGATGAGCAAATTATTTAAAATACCTTTCCTTCCAAATCCCATCCAAAAAAAAAGGGTGTAGGCAAAGAGTGCTTCCATTCCCCTTGAAAACAATTAGAGGAACCTCTATTTCCAAACGCCATGGGCTGGGGCGTACTTTGTTTGGGTAATTGAATGACCAAGAATCAGGACCTTGTGATCTTGTTTGGATAATCGTCATTCAGGTAATCTAGGTTCCTCCTGTATACCATCTTGGATACTGTTTGGGGTGGGGGGGAAAGAGGAGGAAAGGGGTGGCCATTTAGGGGAAAGCAGCAGTGGCCAGGTCAGTGGTGCTACGACTGGCACTGGGACACTGCAAGAAAAGGTAAAGGTAAACAGGACCTTTGGTGATTAGAGATTCGATAGCGAGGGGGGCAGGCAAGATTCTATGGCTGCAAACAGGAACCCAGGATGATATGTTGCCTTCTGGGTGCCAGAATCCAGGAGAGCTGCGCGGCTGCAGAATGTTCTCCAGGAGTAGGATGAGTAGCCAGACATCATTGTGCATGTTGGCACAAATGACATAAGTAGAAATCGGGATGAGGTTCTGCAGAGTGATTAGAGAGCTAGAAGAAAAAAAATAAAAACTAGGATGTAATTGGTGGTAATCTTCGGATTACTTTCAGTGCCACAAACTAGTGAGGTAAGAACAGGAGGATGTGACAGTGGGGGAGCGCTGGTGACCATTGTTCTAATAATTTTACAATAGTTATGGAGAGGGTCAAAACTGGTCCACAGGTTCAAGTTCTAAATTGGGTCAAGGCTAATTTTGATGGAATTAGACAGGAGCTTGCAGGGGTTGATTAGAATAGTTTGCTTTCAGGCAAAGGACCTCTGCAAAATGGGAGGCCTTTAAAAGTGAGATGGCTAGAGTTGAAGGTCTGCATATTCCTATGAGGATGAAGGGCAAGGTTGGCAGGAATAGGGAACCCTGGATGACGAGATATCGAAGCTTTGACCAGAGAAAAAGGCGTGGCTCAGGTACAGGCAGCTGAGATCAAGGGAATCCCTGGAGATATATTAGGGATACAGGAGTTTACTGAAGAAGGAAATCAGGAGGGCAAAAAGGGGGTACAAGATAGCTGAGAATATTAGGGGGAATCTGAAGAGATTCTTTCAGTATATTAAAAGGGAAAAGAATAACGACAGAGAATGGGACCCCTCCAAGACCAAAGTGGACTTGTATGTATGGAACTCAGGAGACGGGCAAATCTTCAATGACTATTTCTCCTGTGTTTACTGTGGAGAAAGACATGAAGACTTGGGTAGTTACTGGTGATCTCTTGGACAGTCCATCTCCCATTTAAAGGTGTTGAATGTATGAAGGTGGATAAATCTCCTGGTCCTGACCAGATATATCAAAGAATCCTGCAAGATGCAATAGAAAAAATTGTGGGAGCCCGAGCTGATATTTTTGCACCGTTCACCGCTGCTCTCAATCCTCTTTGTTGCTACTTCAAAAAACTCAATCAAGTTTGAGACATGATTTTCCACACGCACAACCATGTTGACAATTCCTAATCAGTCCTTGCCTTTCCAAATACATGTAAATTCTGTCCCTCAGGATTCCCTCCAACAACTTGTTCATCAATGACATCAGGCTCATCAGTCTATGGCTTTTCCTTACCACCCTTTCTTAAATAGTGGCACAACGTTAGCCAACCTCCAGTCTTCCAGCACCTCCTGTGACTACTGATGATACAAATATCTCAGCAAGGGCCCAACAATCACTTCCCTAGTTTCCCAGAGCTCTAGGGTACACCTGATCAGGTCCTGGGGATTTATCCCCTTACACATTTCAAGACATTCAGGATCTCCTCCTGTTAGATGGTGACATCTTGAAAAATGTCCATCTATTTCCCCACTTTCTATATCTTCCATGTCCTTCTCCACAGTAAACACTGATGCAAAATACTCACTTAGTATCTCCCCATCTCCTGTGGTTCCACACAAAGACTGCCGTGCTGATCTTTGAGGGACCCTATAGAAGAGGGACAGGAATGGTTGTTGGAGGTTCCTGGTTACAGATGTTTTGGTAAGATTAGGGAGGGTGGTAAAAAAAGGAGGGGGTGTGGCGTTGCTAATTAGAAATGGTATAATGGCTGCAGAAAGTCAGTTCGTGGGGATTTGCCTTTGGAGGTAGTATGGGCTGAAGTCAGAAATAGGAAAGGTGCAGTCACCTTGTTGGGTGTTTACTATAGGCCCCCCAGTAGCAGCAAAGATGTGGAGAAACAGATTGGGAAACAGATTTTGGAAAGGTGCAGAAGCCACAGGGTAGCAGTCATGGGTGATTTCAACTTCCCAAATATTGATTGGAAATTCTTTAGATCAAGTAGATTGGATGGGGCGATGTTTGTGCAGTGTGTCCAGGAAGCTTTTCTAACTCAGTATGTAGATTGTCTGACCAGAGGGGAGGCCATATTGGATTTGGTACTTGGTAACAAACCGGGACAAGTGATGGGCTTGTTAGTGGGTGAACATTTTGGTGATGGTGACCACAATTCTGTGACTTTCACCTTGGTTATGGAGAGAGATAGGTGCGTGCAACAGGGTAGGTTTTACAATTGGGGTAAGGGTAAATACGATGCTGTAAGACAGGATCTGAGGAGCATAAGTTGGGAGCATAGGCTGTTAGGGAAGGATGTTGTGGAAATGTGGAACTTTTTCAAGGAACAGATACAACGTGTCCTTGATATGTATGTACCTGTCAGGAAGGAAAGAGATGGTCATGTGAGGGAACCTTGGTTGACGAGGGAGGTTGAATGTCTTTTAAAGAGGAAGGAGGAGGCTTACATAATGTTGAGGAAACAAGGTTCAGACAGAGCAGTGGAGGGATACAGGATAGCCAGAAGGGAGCTGAAGAAAGGGATTAGGAGAGCTAAGAGAGGGCATGAAAAATCTTTGGCAAGTAGGATCAAGGATAACCCCAAGGCATTTTATGCGTATGTGAGAAACATGAGAATGACGAGAACGAGGGTAGGTCCGATCAAGGACAGTAGTGGGAGACTCTGTATTGATTCGGAAGAGATAGGAGAGATCTTGAATGAGTACTTTTCTTCAGTATTTACAAATGAGAGGGACCGTATTGTTGAAGAGGAGAGTGTGAAACGGACTGGTAAGCTAGAAGAGATACTTGTTAGGAAGGAAGATGTGTTGGGCATTTTGAAAAACTTGAGGATAGACAAGTCCCCCGGGCCTGACTGGATATATCCTAGGTATATGTGGGAAGCAAGAGAGGAAATTGCAGAGCCATTGGCAATGATCTTTTCGTCTTCACTGTCAACGGGGGTGGTACCAGGGGACTGGAGAATGGCGAACGTTGTGCCCCTGTTCAAAAAAGGGAATAGGGATAACCCTGGGAATTACAGGCCAGTTAGTCTTACTTCGGTGGTAGGCAAAGTAATGGAAAGGGTACTGAGGGATAGGATTTATGAGTATCTGGAAAGACACTGCTTGATTAGGGACAGCCAGCACGGATTTGTGAAGGGTAGGTCTTGCCTTACAAGTCTTATTGAATTCTTTGAGGAGGTGACCAAGCATGTGGATGAGGGTAGAGCAGTGGATGTAGTGTACATGGATTTTAGTAAGGCATTTGATAAGGTTCCCTATGGTAGGCTCATGCGGAAAGTCAGGAGGCATGGGGATAGAGGGAAATTTGGCAGGTTGGATAGAAAACTGGCTAACCGATCGAAGTCAGAGAGTGGTGGTAGATGGTAAATATTCAGCCTGGAGCCCAGTTACAAGTGGAGTTCCGCAGGGATCAGTTCTGGGTCCTCTGCTGTTTGTAATTTTTATTCATGACTTGGAAGAGGGAGTCGAAGGGTGGGTCAGTAAATTTGCAGACGATACGAAGATTGGTGGAGATGTGGATAGTGAGGAGGGCTGTTGTCGGCTGCAAAGGGACTTCGATATGATGCAGAGCTGGGTTGAGGAGTGGCAGATGGAGTTCAACCCTGTCAAGTGTGAGGTTGTCCATTTTGGAAGGACAAATAAGAATGCAGAATACAGGGTTAACGGTAGGGTTCTTAGTGAGGTGGAGGAGCAGAGGGATCTTGGGGTCTATGGTCATAGATCTTTGAAAGTTGCCACTCAGGTGGATAGAGCTTGTAAGAAGGCCTATGGTGTATTAGTGTTCATTAGCAGAGGGATTGAATTCAAGAGTTGTGAAGTGATGTTGCAGCTGTACAGGACCTTGATTAAGCCACATTTGGAGTACTGTGTGCAGTTTGGTCGCCTCACTTTAGGAAAGATGTGGAAGCTTTGGAGAGGGTGCAGAGAAGATTTACCAGGATGTTGCCTGGAATGGAGAATAGGTCGTATGAGAATAGGTTGAGAGTGCTAGGCCTTTTCTCATTGGAATGGCGAAGGATGAGGGGTGACTTGATAGAGGTTTATAAGATGATCAGAGGAATAGATAGAGTAGACAGTCAGAAACTTTTTTCCCGGGTACAACAGAGTGTTACAAGGAGACATAAATTTAAGGTGAAGGGTGGAAGGTATAGGGAGGATGTCAGGGGTAGGTTCTTTACCCAGAGTGGTGGGGGCATGGAATGCGCTGCCTGTGGGAGTGGTCGAGTCAGAATCATTGGTGACCTTTAAGCGGCAATTGGATAGGTACATGGATAGGTGCTTAAGCTAGGACAAATGTTCGGCACAACATCTTGGGCCAAAGGGCCTGTTCTATGTCCAGAGTTACCCTTTTGCCCTTAACGCATTTATAAAATCCCTTTGGATTCTCCTTAACCCTCCTTGTCAAAGCTATATCCCCTTTTATCCCTCCTGACGTCACTCTTCAGTATACTCCTGCCTTTATACTCTAAAGATTCACATTGTCTATATCTGACACATGCTTGCTTTTTCTTAAGCAAAACCTCAATTTCTCTTGTCATCCAACATTCCCTATACCTAAGAGCCTTGCCTGACAAGAATATATTGTCTCTGGACACTGTCTCTCATTACTGAAGACTTCCCATTTTCCAGCCATCCCTCTACCTGCGAACATCTGCCCCCAGTCAGCTTTTGAAAGTTCTTTCCTAATAATACTGTCAAAATTGACCCCCCTCCAATTTAGAACTTCAGCTTTTAGATCCAGTCTATCCTTTTCCATCATTATGCGAAAACTAATGGAATTATGGTATCTGGCCCCAAAGTGCTTCCCCTACTGACACCTCTGTCACCTGCCCTGCCTTATTTCCCAAGAGTAGGTCCAGTTTTGCACTTTCTCTAGTAGGTACATCCACATACTGAATCAGAATGTTCTTGTACACTCAACCTCCTCTCCATCTAAACCCTTAACACTATGTGGCAATCCCAATCTATATTTAGAAAGTTAAAATCCCCTTGAGAGCAGAGCAATGGATGTGATCTATACCAACCTGAGTAAGGCAGTTAACAAGGTTCCCCATGGGAGACTGGTTAGCAAGGTTAGATCTCACTGAATACAGGGAGAACTTGCCATTTGGTCGCAGAACTGCTCAAAGGTAAAAGACAGAGGGTGGTGGTGGTGGAGGGTTGCTTTTTCAGGCTGGAGGCCTGTGACTGGTGGAGTGTCATAAGGATCGGTTCTGAGTCCACTGTTTTTTGTCATTTTCTATAAGAACGTAAGAAGAGGTATAGTTAGTAGATGATGCCAAAATTGAAGGTGTAGTGGATAGTGAAGGAGGTTACCTCAGAACAATGGAACTTTGATCAATGAGCTGAGGAGTGGCAGATTGAATTAAATTTAGATAAATGTGAGGTGCTGCATTTTGGAAAAGCAAAACAGGGCAGAACAAACTTAGAGATCCTTGGAGTGCAGTGGGGGGGGAGGAGAGAAAAGAATCCAGACCAAGGGCATTGGTTTAGGGTGAGAAGGGGAAGGTATAAGAGACTTGAGGGGCAATTCTCTCATGCAGAGGGTGGTACGTTTAGGGAATGAGCTGCCAGAGGAAGTGGAGGCTGATACAATTGCAACATTTTTTTTTAAGTCACCTGGATGGGTATATGCATAGGAAGGGTTTGGAGGGAAATGGGCCAAGTGCTAGCAAATGGGACTCTATCAAGTTGGGATATCTGGTCAGCGTGGGCGAGTTGGACCGAAGCATCTGTTTCCATGCTGTTCATCTGTGAATGACTGACTGACTGTCTGACACTCTGAACAAATCAGTCCATTTGACATTTGTGTGCTGCTTTCCTTCAAACTTTGCAATGCCATAATGACTAATCCTGTTTTGATATTTTCTGAATTGAAGGAGCACTCCAGAGTTGAAACAAGGCATAATGGGAAGTTGGCCTTGTCTTAGACAGTCATGTATCATAGTGGGGAGAAGGTTGTGCTGCATTTGTTCAGTGCTGTGGACAGACTATTTCCAATGCTAATTACAGTTTTGGGCACAAATTCTGAAAGGATTCATTGGCCCTTTTGTAAGGGGTACAGTGCATATTTAGCCAGAATGAAACTGGAGCTAAAATAGTTCAACTGGAGGCAGGTTGCAGGTTCTTGATTTTTATTCCCATGAGTGAAAGATCTGATCCAGGGGCTTTACATTTACAAGGATTTGATAGAGCAGACTACAACTCCTAATAAGGATATAATCATCAAACTGGGTCATTGGCCAAACGGCCTCTTTCTTCACTATAACAATGTCTGCACTGGCTCCCTGAACGTATGACATGGTGCCAATATTGTGCCTTTTCCCTGTAAACCTGCACACTGTTTCCGCTTAAATAATCATCCAGTTCCTTCTTGAATTCCCCAGCTGGGTCTGCCTTTGACATTTCCAAGCAGTGCATTCCATAAATATTCACTAAGAAACTTATTTCCTCCCCTCACATTTGCAGTGTTTTGTTTTACAACATACCATGCATTCTAGTTCTCAAATCTTGTGAGCAGGAGTGGTCTTCCATACCTACTCTGTCCTGATCCCACGTGATTTTGAAAATTTCTAAATTTCTATTGATCTTGGTTTTGGTTGGTGGGGGGGGGGGGGGCTGGCACATGGTGTTGGGAAGGACTTGGTGACACACAGGCTATAAAAGCCAAAGGATACTTTGAATTGTCAGGCTGAGTGCATTGAGATGTAGAGCTACAGCAGGGATGAGTGGTTTATTGTAGTTTCTTTGCAAACTTCATTTTTCCCAGATGAGTCTAGTCATTCCTTTAACCTCATTCTGTTAATAAGCTTTCTCTAATTTCATTGCTCTTGTTCTGACCTCGTGTGACTTTGTTGTTTTAATGGCTAGAGCTCTTGTTTGTTTCATTTTCAATCATTTATTGCATTTTTAGTGAACACTAGCTTTAAGCATTGTTCAGACTTGCTCAGCCAGCATGCTGTGGGCAGTGTGGCTGATAGAAAGATGATCATCATCCTGGATATGCATATCTTTTCCTTTTTTAAAAAAAACACTTTCTTTTGTTTTAAAAATGCCTTGATTGAACCTGCAGGCAGAAGTTGAATCCATCAAGAGTAAATGGAAAACACTTGCTACATCTGATTTGTCCTGTCACTTGAGTCTCGTCAAATGCTATAGTCAGGTTTTTGCCGGGGACAGGGAAATTAGATAGGGAATGAATATGATCCTCAAGCCAATTATACTTTCAGAAGCCTATGGGATGAAAACTGAATTTACCTTATTCAGCTCCTGCTAATTAGGGGTCCTAGCTTTACACCTTTTTTCCTCAGACTATTTTTGCAGCCAGTATGTTGGCACTTACTGCAAGCTGTTTGTGGCCTGCATTGAGACAATATATAATTTAAGCTGGCACACTTGCATGATGGGCCCTCAATTCCCTGCTTGAAGGTAGGTTCCTCCTCCAGCAAGGCAGGACCTGAATCCATCCCAACTGGAATGGGAATCAAACCCCATGCAGTGTAGGCACCAATCTGATTCACATCAGCCACCCCAGCCAAGAGTCTGTTGCTGTGGCAGCACACCTTTTCATGCATGTTGTAGTCCTGAGCTATGAACCAAATGGGTCACATGGCTGAACATCTCCTGCTCTTATCCCCTGGCTATCAAGTCCTGGAATATCATTTGTGCTTCTGGCTCAGAGGCAGAGGTGTACCCACTGCACTGCTGTAAGGTCTTTGATTATTAATTCTTCTGTGAGGAAGATGTTTGGGATTTGAATCTTCTGTAAACTTAGTTTAGTTTCTGAAATGTCCATATGGATCCATCTTTCCAGTATTAATGGTGCCCTTATCATAGAATGGCCTCTTGTGCTGGATCTTTCAATTCCTTTTATGTGCGCTGGCTGTTTGATAGAGCTGGCCAATAAAAGTCACCACTGTACACTTTTTTTTTCTTTCCATATCTCTTTACTTTGATCCTTGTTTTATCTACCACTTTTTTTGTTTTTTGAATGTTGCAATTTGAATTTACTTCTGTTAGTCTGTAAAATATATTCCAAATCACAGCTTTTAGAAAACTGTTTCCTCACTTCATTTCCTGATTATTTTTTTTTTGCAATGATATTGTGTTCTGCTGCTTACCTTCTTGTCACTCTCCCATGTCTCTTTGTATAAAGCCAAAGACGCCATGTGCTTATTCACAGCTTTCTCAATTTGTCCTGACACCTTCAGACATCTCTGCAGTTACCTCCAAGGTCTTTCTGTTATGCCCAAATGTAATTATTTAGCTTGTATTGTCCTTCCTCATTCGTCCTCCCAAATAAATCATGTATTGTTAATGTTAATTTCAGAATCAAAAATCCTGGAATTCCCTTTCCAACACTCCAGGGACTAGAGTCTTTCAACTGTCGCTCTTGATTGTCTAACTTGCTATGCAGTTTGAATTTACAAATATATTGGACTCCTACTGAGAACTGCTATCTTTAGTCTGGAGAATGGGTCCAGAAGCTGAATGGTATCTACTTGATATTGCCAGTGCCAAATTAAATTGATTCACTCAGATCTGTGTTTTGAGCAGTTCAAGGAGGCAGCTCATCAACTTCTCCAGGGGGATTAAGATTGGGCATTAATATTAGTCCTGCCAGCAATGATTTTAAAAATTTCATTTTGCCCTGAGGCTGCTCACTTTACAAGTCTGTGTCCTTCTGAAGCCCATTCTTCACTGTATGTGTCATCTGCTGACTCTGAAATTATCTTCTGTTCATGTTAAATAATCAAGAGGTGTGTTTGCAATGTCAATCCCTTTTTTTTGGAATACCAGTTTTCTCCTTGATTTCTGAAACATGAAACATGAGACATAAAAAATGGGCTGATTTTCTTTTTTTCCACTCTGCTGCTTTGGAATCCAGATTCTCCAATCTGGATATTCATGCCATAGTAGCCTTCTCCATGCCTCCCCCTGCACGTGTGCACTCTGTAATGTATACTACACTGTAGTCTGAAAAAGGCTACTGCCATGCTTTATTTCCCTTATTCAATTTTATTTATGCTTTTTTTTTGTTCCACAAGCTTTAAGTTAGCTGACAAGTTTTTATTATATGGTGCTCCTTTCAAATGCTTTTTGAAATTCCTGATGGTTGATATAGCCGAATGCTAATTTAAAAAAAATATTTTGCTTTCACAGGAAGGAAAAGGGAATGGTTTAAAGTTGAAGATGCAATTGAAGTCTTGCAGCGTCATAAGCCGGTACATGCTGAATACTTGAAAAAGCTGAAACTAGGCAACTCCAACACGAATGGAAACTCTCTGGTCGTCTCCAATTCAGTTGACACAACTACTGTTTATGTAACCAGTTCCCAACCTTCAGGGATGTCGTCTGACCTCAGATGAAACGTACATTCACATGTGGCCTTCCTGCTCATGTGCAGTCACGGAGTAAATTGCATTCTGTTTAAGGCAGAATGGTCTAGGTTTAGATTGTATATGTATAAATACTTTTGCATGAGTACTTGCAGTGTTGATATGAAACTTTTTGATGATGTAAAATAGTGTTGAAAACCAAAGCCATACACTGATTTATGTTAGCATTATTTTGTTAGAGATGCCTTGCAGGCCACTAACTGTTTTAAGTTTGCATTATATACAAAGGATATATTTAATCCTACTTCAATTTTACCATGAATAGCATGCCACAGATGTGAAAATGATTTTCTATATTGGTGTTTTACAATGGCAGTGTAGTATCTGATTACTTTCCACATCAAAATTGAGAAACGTTTAAATGAATACTTGGACATCCTATTAGAAAGCCTGATTGCTCAGCTATTTCATCATTAAATCTTGAAGTATGAATTGCCCTTAACAAATTGTTTGGGTAATTGAATAGAAGCTTCTTTTCAAAATTGATCATTTTTAAATGGTATTAATTAAAATGTTTATCTTCTGATTGCTGCATCAGATCACTTTTCAATGTCCCTTTTCTCTGAATTACTGATGTTAAATATTGTTCCTTCTCAACCCCACCCACAATACTCAAAATTCCAACACCAAATAAAATATACTGCCAATTTGGCTTTTGCACTTAATTTATAGATTTTTCCATGCCCTGTACATTTTTTCCCCTTTTCTTGATTTTGCCCTTTGAAATTTCAAAGAGTACAAGAACAATTAAAAGTGTCATCCCATACTTGAGTTGCCTATCTTGCTCTACAGTTGGAGTTTACAAACATATTGGACTCCCTCTTTTTTTTAAAAAAAACTGCTGACATTCTTCTGGAGAATGGAAGCAGAAGCAGAATCATATCTACTTTTAATATTGCCTGTGCCAAACTGAACTGATTCACGCAGATTTGTTTGAGCAGTTCAAATCCATTCACTTCTATGTGTTGGTTGCCTGGATCTGTTTTGTTTCCAAGTTTGTTTGACTTAAATGTCTATACCTTGCTGATGGAGAGATGGAGGATTATTTTGAATGAAGTAACACTCCAGGGGACTTTAGTTTGTGACTGCCCCTCAACTGAAATTTTATAAGACAGTTTAGCAAGATTTGAGATTTTTAAAATTGCAATTAAGATTAATTTTGCATTTTAACTTTAGGCAGGAACTGGAAGTGGTGATGGGTTTATCTTTGCTTCATATGGGTTCTTAAGTATCCAGCCTTTTTTATTAATTGATTCTTGCTCTGCTGGCTATATGAATTCTATGTGAAAGTTTTTTTTAAATTAAAGACCACAGTGCAAAACTATTTTGACAATACTTGTTTGCCAGTATGAAACCTGCTGTACTTGAACCTACTGTATTTGGAGGTGCTCCTTTTTAAACCTAGAATGTTGAGGTTGTTGAACTCCAAGTCTTTGTAACTTTTTTTTTGATCAGAAGTACTCTATCCCAATCTCTTAATTCCTGCTCAGAGGCCTCTCCCCACCTTTTTAAAATGTGGTTCACACTCAATAGTGAGATTGAAGGCAGTAGCCTGAAGACTCCTGAGAATGAACCTGCCTTATCCAGTCACAGCATGTTTTAAGAATTCAATATATATATTATTTGGTGTCACCTATTTTCTAGCTGTGTTTGGTTCACTGTCTTTAAGCTTTCTGTACAGTCCCAAAGACACCATTCAAGAGAGTCTACTGTATTTGATTTTAAAAAAATCATTTTCTTAATGAGACTAATAGTCTTGAATAAAACTGAATTTTGAACAAAGTGTGTTCTATTGCTTCATTCTGTAACTGCTTTTTTAAAATCCCATTTGGGATAATAGACACATGATCACCAGCTGCTCCCTATTCCTGATGAAGGTCTTATACCTGCAATGTCTATTCTCCTGCTTCTTAGATGCTGCCTGGCCTGCTGTGCTTTTCCAGCATCACACAACAGCTGCCCCTCAAATCATGAGCTGAAACATTGCTGGGTCCAAGTGTTAATCTCCTCCTGTCAGTACTGTACCAGCAGCTTCTCTACTTTTTTTTGTAGGATGGGTAATTACTGGCCTATGTCCACAACCTATAGATGAAAAAATCTGCATGGAAATGCCCCTGGGCAGACATTGGGTACAGATGTCATTAATGCTTCTCCCACTAATACATACTGACTTTTTAAGGACCATTTATACTTGAGCAAATGAACTAATATTTTTTAAAAAGCAGTTCTCCATTTTATATTGAAAATTGGTTTTATGAACTGTTTGTAACCTTGTTCTGAAATAAAATTGAACAGCCCAAATGGATTGGAGCAAGTGTAGCTCTACCACTGCTATTCTCATTGCAGCATGTCTTTTTTTGAACAAGTGATAAATTGGTACACTTGCTATTATCAGTACATTTTACATCAACTTAAGTGAAGCTTTAAAAAGTAAACTCTTAAAACAGGGAAACTTACTGGTAGATTTGAGTCACAAATGCTTTGTAGCCACTGAAGTGTCAAATGTCAGTAAAAAGTGAAGCTACTTGCTACATAAAGTTTCCATAAAAAGATTCTGGTCAGCATGTTACTTAAGTATTGCATTTGGCCTGATCATTTCCAGGAAAGCTCTACTGCTGATCTTTCAAAGTTCTGTGAAGGCACCTGCAATTTACATGTGAATGTGCAGTATTCCCTCATTGCACAAGGTGTAAAAGTTTTTGGTTGTGGTCAAGTTTTTGAAAAACCTTGTTCCATTTGGGGGCAGTTGTGGGAATCAAAGGTTAAAATTTCAGCAAAGCTTAAGTGATGTGAGCAGCACTGTACTACTAGATGGCTGTCAAACGTTTGATTACTATTTCCCAGTGGAAATTCCCAAAAGGCTGAAGGGGAGACCATTTGTATTCTAAAATATAATTACAAGTTTGAAGCAGCTCCCACTGTAATTACCTTTAATCAGGTCTGTAGTGGTTGTAGTAAAGGTAGTGTATTTAATGAACTCTATCTCTGGTAAAATATACTGGCAGAGACACTTTAAACAAGAGTTGATTCCATAAAGTCTTATACACAGACAGGTGAGATTTTGAGAGTACATTGTCACAGTCCTTCAAACGTAAAATGATCACTGCTTCCAAGGGGAAATATTGGAGGAGAGTTTGCTATAGACTTGCAACTGCCCTCTAGTGATGAGCTGCTGCCTTCAATTAGGGATTGGTTTCTTCCTCCCAGACCTGGATGCAGAAATGTAGCAGGGAGGGGGTAAAAAGAGAAACCATTAAATCAGAAATGCTATTATCTGCAATTACTTCAGAGTACAGGACACAAGGTCAAATAGGTGGCTGTGAATGAGTAGCAGATTTTCTAATAGATGGAGCAGTTAGATAGACAAGCACAGCTTCTCCGGAGGTCACTATTGATGAGGTTGAAATCACGTCAATTAAGATTTTGCTATCAGGATTTTAAAAAGGAGGGGAACAAAAGATATTCAAGGAAGTGTAAGTACAAAAGCAGTAGTGGGAAAGACCACATGGTGATTTATAACAGCCACAATTTGACAGGCTAAGATGAAAATAACAGGGGGAATCATGATTTTAAGTTGTGACATTCCTCAAAATGAATATTGTGGAGATGGTGGTTCATCCATTGGCAGAGACCGAAGGGTCACCCCTGAGAAAATGTGCTGGACACAGTATGTGTGGGTGAGAATGCATCAGCTGTTTGCATTCTCACTTGTATGGGAGGCAGAAGCAAGCTTTAGGAGTGTAATGTTAGACTGCACTTCTAGGTTATAACAGACAGGATATGCAAGAGGAGAAATCAAAAGGAAAAGTGAGCAAGAGCAAGCTTGGATCCAAAACAGTCAAAATATGCATGTGAAAGAATACAAGGAAATTCAAAATTTGGCACTGATGCATGACCTGGTGTGAGAAGACATTGAGTCACCCAGAGATAAAAAGGAAGAGGCATGGTATTAGAATAAGTTTTTGACATTGGGTGGAGTAAGGTTGGAACAGCAAGCAAGGTGTGTGTTGAGTGTAAGTGATTGCAATTATCTGGAAAGGGAAATTGCTTGATCACCAAAGGAATAAAAAGCCAGATGTGCAGAAATTATCACTGAATAATAGAACACTGAAGTTGGTAGAAGAGAGATAATAGGGAAATATTCTTAAAGTACAGGAGAATGAACTAGTGACCAGAAACCACACAGATTAAAGTGGAAACGCAAAAGGTAAGAAAAGTTCAGCAGAAAAGACCAACAGTGGAGCCTTAAAATCTTAAGCAACTCAAGTACAAGAATGCAATTTTGATGACAGAAGGCCAAGAATTTGGACACCAAATGAGTATGAAGATACAATGCTCACTGATTAAAACAAAGTCATAGTCAAGTGACAGGCAGTGGATGAAAGTAGCTTCAAACCTGTAGCTTGGGATAAAGTCTACCACTGAGCCAGGGAAATAACAAAGATGACATTGAGAAAGACAAGGCAACCATACTTAAAATTCATTTTGATTACATCAATTAACCAATGATCAGAATATTACCAACAAGTATTAGTAAATCTGGACATTTGACAATATAAATTCAAGGGTAAAACCAACATTTAGACTTGATACCAAAAAAGCCTACTTGCAGATCAGCATCAATGGATGCATGCTCAATGGCAATATCATAGTCCACTTATCAATCCTCACATACAATAGAATGTTGGTTTTGCCCTTAAACTGGTTATTTTGCAAAATGTCCTTATGGATGCCAGACAAAAAGCTTCAACGTAATGCACCTTTTTCAGCAATCCTCAATTTAAGTTAATTGGATTTATTTTTAAAAAGCAAAAATAGTGTTATCACAAGTTGCAATGCAAGTTACAGGTGCTATATCCCCAAGAGAATGAATGATCGAGTTCACTGGGACAGCATACATGATCTAAATACACTTTCATAGGCTTTGAAATGAGAGAAACACCTTAGCTTGACTAAAGATGTAGATTAGACTGGATATAGATAATTTTCATTAATGAGCATGGATTCAAATCACTAAAACATCATTTATTCACCGTATTGCGCTTGTGGAAAGATCAACACCAGTACAACAGTCAAATGGAACAAAAAAAGTTTACTAAAACAAAGGTTTTACAGAAATCTTTCTTCCCCACACTGCCCCCCCTCCCACCCCCAGACAAGCCATACAAAGTAACAAGCTTTCTCAGGATCTACATTTGAGAGTCACAATATTGATGCATTGCTTTTTTTCTCTTCCTTTACTGACTGGACTAACTAATAACCAGCAAGCTGCTTAATCTAGTGCACCTAAAAAGAAAAAAGTTACTACTCTTGGCAAAGGGCATGATCTACTGTGTACAAGTTAGCTGCTTTCAAAAATTGCTTTTAGCATCACAAAAAACAAAACCCAGAAAATTAAAAAAAAAAAAACTTACAATAGAGCAGCTAACTAAGCAGATTTTCATTCACAGTGCTAAGAAAAAATAACGCCAGTCATTGTAAATAAAGCAGAGGTGCATCGCTGCTTTCAAATTAACTGGGTGGCGGAAGGAGGGGGAAAAATAGAAAAGCAAAGTGGTATAGACTCTGCTCATGCTTTAATGGTGAATCCAAACATGACAAATAGTCTCTAATATGCATTTAAACACCAAGAATTTTATTTGTCTGGGTTTATTCAGCAGTTTTCTAAGACTGTTCTTTGAATGCAAGGAGAGAGATCTTGGCAGAACAAGGGCTGTGATGTGCATTCAACTTCATCTGGAATTGCTGTTCCCACTGGCATATAGCCTAGTCCATGTCCTGGCTGAAAGAGAAAAAAAAAGTTGTGGAAACAGCATTTTGCAATATTTTCTGTGCACTTTTTGATAGTAACAGATCTTGTTGCAGCAAGTTTACAATTAAGACAATTTCAAATCTGACACTCTTGAAAACAAACACATCCTTTAACAAGTATACCAATCAAAAGTGACAACATCCAAAGCTCTTCTCCCACACTTCATTAGTAGCTAACATCCAGTTTATACTTCGATACATTGCAGGTGGAATTCTAGGTACAGAGGGAAACAAGGTAGCTCATTAAGCTAGCAGTGAACTACTACTATCTGAATCTAAATCACTTTCACAAAACAGTACTATAGTGTGGCATGAGAAACCCCAGGAAATGGCTTGGGCTGGCACTAGTCCAAATGTTGTAGTAAGCAGGCAAGAGCATCTTCAAGTGAAAATGTCAACAAAGGACATAACTTGGGTTAATTGTTGCTGTACAATTCAATACATGTCAAATATGTAGCTAGAGCTGTACGTTTAATTTCTATCAAATAAATAATCACAGGTACCTGTTTCTATGGCTTGGGCTTCATTGCTCTTCCACTGTTCGGCTACATCATTTGCTAATGGATCATCTGGATTTGGAGCACTTAACAATGCCTGGATTGATAGCAGCACTGTACGAATCTGCAAAGCTGGGGACCACTTGTCTGTGGAAGCAAAACATTACAAGCCATGACATTAAAACTCCAATTAAAAATGCACAAAAAGCTGCAATGGTCACAAGTATACTATAAAATTAACACAGAATACCTTTCAGAATATCTAAACAGATTCTGCCCAGCTTGTCTACATTTGGGTGATATATTTTGGTCATAAAGCGAACTTTTGGAGCTGCCATAGGATATTCTTCTGGAAGAAATAGTTCAAGTTTAAAAGTTCCACCCTCAAATGGAGAATCCTGGGGACCAGCTATAACAACATGAAAGTAGCGTGCATTGAATTCATCTGCTTCTGCCTTGATACCAGGCACCGGCTCTGCATGCAAACGCTGGGTTTCCTGAAAAACAAAACAAAAGGTGAACAAGGACAACTGTTAGTAATGAATCTTCCCAAATTAGAATTCTAAAGTGATGAAATATAAACTTTTCGTTATATAATCAATTGCTGAATTTAGGGAGTCAAAATTCATGTGGTTTAAAATATTTCATATTGAATTACAGTACCATATTTACTGCTGTGCTCTCAGCTTCACAGCAGATTTATTCCACAGCACTTGTTACTTAATTTGAAGTCCACTTGTGAACATGAATCGAACTCATCCAAAACAAACAGCACTTCAAGTGACAGCCAAGGTCCAGTCACAAGATTTGAGCTCTGCTTTCTGACAGAGGTGAATGCCCCACTCCAGAGGCTGAGGTTCCAAGAGAAGCAGTGATTTGCTTGTACTTTGCTACTATACAGGTATTTGCTGCTCACATCACAGCCTCCTCTGCACTTAGAAGACAACATGTAGACGGAATCACTGCTTTGAAAGAGATACCTATCCCACTTGAAGAGGCTTCTCCCACTTCCACCCCATTAAATGCTTTAAAATGGTCATAATCCGCTCAAATCAGATTGCTCCTTAATCTTAGACATTCAAGGGATGTTACATAAAGGATGTCTACATAACCCATCCTAATAACTTCAGCCCTTTAGCCCAGATCTCTGCAATTGACCATATCCAAGGTCAGAATTGTAGAGGGAAGGTCTAACCAATGGTATTAATTAAATTATTTCTATGAAGTGACAAGATCATTTTGTTTAGTCTGCTGTCCATGTTCAAATTAATCAAAATGGTTTCACTGAAGATTTCAGACTCCAGAATGAAAATCACAAGCACAGTTTCTGCAAATGCACTCAGCTTTTTTCTACACAACTCTGGGGGACTCTTGTGGCCACAGCGCACATGACAGCACGATCAGAATGCTTTGCATAGAACACAATCACAAATGCTTCTTTGAGCATGAAGCAACATCTGTTCTCGTTACATACAAGCTTCATTGCAGTTATCCAAAAGCCCCTCAAGTGTTTGATTCAATAGACAGTGGGGAAATAAAAAACAAAGGGTATGGGCAATTCAACTCAATCACCGAGCTGTACAGCACAAATAGATTATTCAGTTCAACTAATCCATGCCGACCAGATATCCGAAATTAACCTAGTCCCATTTGCCAGCATTTGGCCCACATCCCTCCAAACCTTCCCTAATCATATACCCATCCAGATGCCTTTTAAATCTTGCAATCAAACCAGCCTCCACCACTTCCTCTGGCAGCTTATTCTCTACACACACCACCTTCTGCATGAAAAAGCTGCCCCTTAGGTCCCAGCTACTAAAGTTTCCCAATTTGGGGTTTAAAAAAAGTTTAACCTATCACTGGATGTCTTGGTCAGTAGGCCAATTTTTAGTCACTGTAGACCATGCAATCTTTCTCTACCTTTGTAAGAGAGTGCATGAAAACTGCAAAATTCAATACCAAGAGTGAAACAGAAAAGACAAACAAGGACAAATGTAAAAAGCTTTTACAAATACATAATAGTAAACTTGGAAGATGAACCAGGAAATTACTAATGGGAAACAATGAAACAGAAGAGACTTTAAACAAGTATTTTGTATTGATTTCTATGCTAAATGAAAAGAGATAACAGTCCAGGAGTCATGGAAAATGAAGAGACAAAGAGAGAAACATAAAAACACTCACTAGCAAGGAGTACAGGCAAACTAATGGGACTGAAGGCTGATAATCTCCAGAACAAAACGGTCTATATAATACTGCCTTAGGAAAAAGGACTGTAGAGACAGAAGATGCAGTGGCAGCGATCTTCCAATATTCCAGAGATTCTGGTTCCTGCCATTTGGAAAACCACAATATTCAATAGGAGGGAACCAAAACTAATAAACCATAGGCCAGTTAGCACAGCATCAGTCACTGGGGAAAATGTTAAACATAGCCAGGATAAATAGGCCAATTTCAGTGGCAAGAATTTAACAAGTGGTGTGCTACATGGATCAGTACTGAGCTTCAATTATTTATTATCTTCATTAATGTTGTATCTTGAATGTATTATTGACTAATATTCTGATAGCTTGCTTTCCTATCTTCAAATTGTGAAGACGACAAAGTCTGCAAAGAGATATAAAAACATTGAGGCAAAAAAAAATGGGACTGATGGATTTGTGTGTTACAGTGTCAAATCTACTTTAATTGGAAGATTCTGAAGGCAAAATATTATTTAAATGGTAAGAGACTACGGAATGTTTGGGGCGGGGGGGAAGAAAATCAGTGTCCTTGTGCATGAATAATGAAATCAGAAAATAATTATGGCAAACAGAATATTGGCCTTTATCGAAAGGGAAAAATGACTATATAGGACATTATGTGCAACTATCTGTCATATTGAATGCTTTTAGTTTCCTCATTTACACTGGACTGCAGGCAGTTCAGAAAAAAAATCATGAAATGGATTCCTGGGATGAGGACAGGTTCAGCAGGTTGGTCCTGCACTCATCCAAGTTAGGAAGAATGAGAGGATTTTTCTTTTAGGGGTACAGTTTCAGAATATGGGACTGCCCATTTAAAATTAGTGAACAGAAATTTCTTCCCTCAAAAGGGTTCCTAATTGGAACTTTCTTCCACAAAGACTGGAGAACATTAGGTCATTAAGAACTGAAATCAGACTGATTAGAACTATTCAGATCAATTATTGGACCAAGTAGGAAAATAAAGTTGAGTAAATGCCTGGATCAGCCACAGTCATATTGAAAGGCAGAGCAGTCCTGAAAAGCCATATGGCCTGTGTTTATTTATGCTCAAACAGCCAATTAACACATCAGGTGATACCTGTTTGACAGGACTACCATGTCAAGCTAAATGCTATATCAATTGTCATGGTACAGCAATAAGAAAGACAATGCAAAGGTGAGAGCTCATGCCACTATCGCCATAATGTTACTGAGAGAATAGTATCATTAGTTTATGCACATGCCTCATGGGGTGAATTTTGGAATGTGCAACTTACAGTATCAATGAACATAGATATACATGTGTGCATACAGCAAGGTGATAGGACAAAGCTAAACATTTCCATAAAGAAACAATTGGTGGATTTCAAGTTGACATTAAGTAGGCTGCACTGATCCACCATCTTTTACAGATTACAGCCAGCTATGGCTAGGAAGACATCAAATCACATGCCTTTTCTAAAGAATTTGACATTCAAGTCTCCTACTTAGTAACCAGATTGCCAGTAATATTTGTGGAAAGTTGAAATAACAGGATTTCAAAGCTACTCTTTACAAAAGTATTGCGTTAGCAAGCTGAGAAGATTTGTAGCTCAAGTTGGGGTTCTGGATGTAGGTTTGCTCGCTGAGCTGGAAGGTTCTTTGAGACATTTCATCACCATACTAGGTAACATCAGTGAGCCTCTGGATGAAGCACTGGTGGCATGGCCTACTTTGTGTTTAGAATGTGTCTAGAAACAAATAGAAAGTGGGCCATGCCACCAGTGCTTCATCCAGAGGCTCACTGGTGTTACCTAGTATGGTGACAAAACGTCTCAAAATGAACCTTCCAGCTCAGCAAGCAAACCTACTTTCAGCAGTACTATGTATTTTCTCTTATACTATAAAAAAAAGGACTTGAAATTATTGTAAGAAACTATTTCAAAGGTCCCATTCCAGTTTTCAGGAAGGTTGATTAGTTGCCCTGGAAAATTTGTACATTCTGAATTATTACAATTTTGCTTTAGGGAATGTCTGAATGAAAAAGCATACAATCTTTCAAACAATAAATACTTTTCTTTCCCCAGCAGTTGGAGCAAATTCTTCTGCAATTTCATGCTGTAGTTGTATTACAGCAGAACAATCATATTAAAGATGCTGCAATGCAGTATACAAATTAAAGGTTTATAGATTGCACTGTGGGATTAATGGCTGCCAATGCATTTCAACAGTAATGAAATGCAGGTAGTGGAGATAAAAAGATGCCTCTTTCTAGCCAAGTCATCCTCATTGTTACCACAGACCTGCGGTAACAAAGTCAAGCATTCTTCAGACGAGAGAGAGATTTTAGGTTCCCTCATTAGATAAGAGGCTAGACATCAAAATCACATGCCAGACATGTAACCGCAAGCAATTCAGCAAAGACAAATTTTAACTCAGGGCCACTATAAATCTTGGCAAGGCATGGTAGATGAGCCAATTGCACAAAAGGAGCAGCACCACGGGAACTCTAATGGCAGTGCAAACATGGCATTGCCTTTTTGAGGCACAAAGTTAGGTGCTTCTTTTGATGCCCAAACCAACATTCCAGGACAAATATTTGAATGCAATGTGCGCAAACAAATTTTCAGATAGCCAGACTTGGGGGTTCAGTACCCTGCACCACATTTCCATCGGAATCAATGTGCTAAACTCTTTCAGAATGATTAGACATTATCTAACTGAATTAAAACAACGATAATATTTTAATGGTGTGTGACAGAACCAGACCTTTAAGGAATGTAAGCATCAATGGGCGGCACGGTGGCACAGTGGTTAGCACTGTTGCCTCACAGCGCCAGAGACCCGGGTTCAATTCCCGCCTCAGGCGACTGACTGTGTGGAGTTTGCACGTTCTCCCAGTGTCTGTGTGGGTTTCCTCCGGGTGCTCCGGTTTCCTCCCACAATCCAAAAAATGTGCAGGTTAGGCAAATTGGCCATGCTAAATTGCCCGTAGTGTTAGGTGAAGGGGTAAACGTAGGGGAATGGGTCTGGGTGGGTTACGCTTCGGCGGGTCGGTGTGGACTTGTTGGGCCAAAGGGCCTGTTTCCACACTCTGTCAGTAATCTAAACTAATCTAATCTATGACAAGGCCATCATTTCATCATTCTAGTTGCCTTTGAGAAAGTGGTTGAATCACCTTGAACTGCTCTCGGCCACACAGAAGGAAAATAAAGAATTTTAGGGTCAGGGAAGGAACAGGTCATATGATCCCAAGTCAAGATGGAATATGGTTGGGAGGGAGGATTCCATTGTCCTTGTGAGTAGTAGAGGTTTCAGGTTTGCAAGTTGATGTTGTGGCTTACTAAGTTGCTACAGTGCCATCCTAAAGAAACAGACCCAGAAAATCAACTTGACTATGAAGAGATTTGATGCAACAGCACAATGAATTTGAACAGAGGGAAGTAAATTCTAATAAGGGTCAAGGTTAAGTGATACCAAAATGCCAGTTTCTAATTGAAGAATCAAATGAAAAACCACTCAAAGTCAATATTGTTCACCTTAACAAATCTCACACCCAAAACTTTGGTTAGGCACATATTTTACTCAACTTTGGACAACATTATTATGACAATGCAGTAATCTGCTTACTGCATTCTTAAAATTAACGTTTAGAAACTGGAACTTATGAAAACAATTGGCTTACTCCCCAACTGTTGAGCAAGTAAATGCAGTGTGGTAAAAAAGTGCTAAAGTAGTGTCTGTTGAGTTCCTAAGCCATGCTGGTCTATATGATCTTAGATAGCAAAACAAAACTGAACGTACACAAAAAGAGTTAGAAGCAGGTGCAGGTCACCAGCCCCTCAAGCCTGTTTCACCAATTAGCTGATGGTTGATCTCAGTAATCTTAAAACCAATTTGCACCTACTTCTCTCCTTCAAAACTATTCAAGGACTCAGCTTCACTACCCTTTTTAAAAGGCAGGAAGTTCCAAAGACTAATACGCATCAAAAATAAAAAAAAACACCAATCAATTCCTTTTAAATGGATAGCCTCTGATTTTTGTAGTGATCCCTAGTTCTAAATAGTTCCATAATAGTAAACATCCTTTCCACATTTACCCTCAAGTCAACCTTTAAACTCCAGTTGATACAAGGCTAGCCTCCAATTTTTCTTCATGAAACACCCCCTCACTCCAGGTACACATATGGTGGTTGAGTAATTAGAAGTGCTGCTTCACAGCACCAGGGACCCGGATTCGATTACGGCCTCAGACACCTGCATTTGTGGAGTTTGCACATTCTCCCTGTGTCTGTGTGGAAGCTCTCCCTGGGTGCTCTGGTTTCCTCCCACAATCCAAAAGATGTGCAGGTTAGGTGAATTAGTCATGCTAAATTGCACATAGTGTTCAGGAATATGGGGGTTAGGTGCATTAGTCAGGGGTAAATGTAGAGTAATAGGGTAGAAGAATGGGTCTGGGTGGGGTACTCCAGGTTGGCATGGACTTATTGGACCAAATTGTCTGTTTTTAAACTAGGGATTTTCTGATTCAAACTGAGTGCTCAGCAATCTCAATTTTGATAAGAGTTATTTTATTCTACTTGCCACAAACAATAATTTACATTTTCCCCCCACATTAAACTCCAACTGCCAGATCTTTGCTCAGTCACCTAAAATCAATATCCTTATGGGTAGGAAAGTGTCTTCAACAAATTTGGCAATGATATCTGCAGTCTTATCACTGAGTTATTGATAAGTTGTAAACAGCTGAGACTCCAGAATCAATGACTGTAACACTACTCATTACATCTTCCCAACCCAAATACACATTTATAACAGCCAGCCAATATTCTACATTTCACATGATTGTATTTTTCACAATAGCCTTTAATATGGCACCTTTTCAAATGCCTTCTCGAAATCCCAGTACAGTATATTTACTGGTTCCCCTTAATCCAAGCACATTGTTATTTACTCAAAATAACAAAAGACTTATCAAATGTCATTCCACCTTCACAACAGCATGTTGAATCTGCCAAACAACAACCTATCAAAGCACCCTCTAACATTTTTCCCATGACAGACACTAAGCTAACTGGCCTGTTCTTTGTTTTTATTTCTCTCTCCCATTCAGATTATGAAAAAAAAAGGTTATATTCACTACTTCCCAATCTATGGGACCATTCGAAAAGAAAATTTTGTTTGGAAAGCCAAAACCAATGCATCAACTATCTCACTAGTCACTAAGATCCTTGCTCAAAGTCTAACAGAACATAGGCACTTGTCAGACTGCAGCTCTAAGTTTACTCACACCCATTTCTCTGGTGATTGGCAGAATTCAGTAAAAATGGCATTCTACTGGAAATACCCTGAATAGATCAGGGTACTTTCTAGATTATAAGTAGTAAAATACAATGAAAGCCCTTGGTTTTGCTTATTTAAGCAGGATGTAAATGTGTTGGAAGCAGTTTCATAGTTTGTATATAAAAAAAAAGTCCCTACTGCGTGGAAAGAGACCATTTGGTCCAACAAGTCCACACTGACTCTCTGAAGAGTATCCCACCCAGACCCATTCTTGTGGTTTCAGGCACACTAGTACAGAAAATAATCAAGCAAGCTATTGGAATGCTGGCCTTTATATCGAGGGGACTGGAATACAAGAATGCAGAGGTTATGCTGCAGCAAGACAAAAGCACGGTTAGATGCCATTTGGAATAACACAAGCAGATCTTAGAAAGGATATGTGGGCCTTGGAGGGAGTAAAATGTAGGGATACAAGAATGATAGGTAGACTTCGGGGGTTAATTTAGGAGGAGCATTAACCCTCAATTCTAGGAAAACGAGTGATCAAATTGAGATCTTCAACATATTAACAGGAAAAGACAGGGCAGAAGAAGAACTATATCCACTGGTTAGAGGTCCTAGAACTATGGGACAATCTGAGAATTAGGGCCATACTTCGAGAGATTTTAGAAAGCACTGCTACGCAAAGGGTGGTAGATATTCAGAATGCTTCACAAATGGCAGAAGTGGATCAATTGTTAATTTAAATTAGAGACAGATTCATTTTTGTTCAAAGGTATTAAGGAATATGGGCCAAAGGCAGGTTTGTGGAATTAGGCCATAGATCAGTCACAATCTCACTGAATTGCAGAATGGGCTCAAAGGGCTGAATGGCCTATGCTAGTTCCCATGTTCCAAATTATCTATGTCTCACATTCGACAGGGCCAACGCTTATGACTAGCTTCCTTGCATACCCAAAAATATTTACCTCAATGTTTTGGTCATGCATGGCTAATATTTCCATTTTTGCCAATTACTTTTTTTCCTAATTACTTTTTTTCCTCCTTTTTATCCCATCTTTAATGTTTCTACTTAAAAATTCCAACTGTTAAAGCATTTTGGAATGTACTTATTCTGAACTATCAAAACATTTGCTACTGTATGTCTTTATCTTTGATTCTAATTTACCAATTAAAATTTAAATAAAATGAAAGTTTAAGGTATACCTTCAGAATCAATCCCTTCTCCATCAAACAATGTAAAATTCTATCATGATTGCTGCTATCCAGAGGCACCTTTACTGAGACCATTAATTCTCATTGCACAATACCAGATGTGGTATAGCCTGGGGGCTCTCTAGTTGGTTCCAATATGACTGTTTTAAAACACACCAATCTAAAAACATTTTTATGAACTCATGTGGATTAATTTGCTCATCTGTTATTTCCAGTCTATAGGTAGATTAAAATATCCCATGATCACTACGATACCTTTCTCAAACGCTCTCATTATTTCTCCAAGCCCCATGATACCAAGTGGTTATTGTTGAAGGCCAATACACTATTCCCACAAGTAATTTCTTGTCTTTATCATATCTACCCAACTGTTTCCAAATTTTCATTTCCTGACCATAAGTCATCCCTCTCCATTATGCTAATACTATCTTTAACAAAGCCATCCGTTTGGCTATTGTTCCTAAATGTCTTGTACCCTTCAAAGATTGAGATCTTAATCCAGGTCAACCATTTACTTCTCATTCAAAGCAGAAAAACCTGGCACTGTTCCCTCAGCACCAAAACCAAGAATTATACTTGCCATTTTGCTAATGCCAACCCATTCAAGTTATTTTGAGGCATGAAAGCATGGTGATGTCGTTGTAGTGGTGGAGGAGGGGGGTGTGAGAGGACAAGGAAATAAGAAAGATGGATATCCAATCAGCTCAGAGACATTTGGAAATGGCAGTGTTCTATGTATTACTTGCCACAAGGTATTTTACACTCACACCTCAATCAGAATCCTGACAATGACAGATAAATCCAATCTTTAATTTTTGTACCAATGTTTTGAAATTGCATTCAAAAATTCAGTTTGCTTTTCAATGAAAGCTGCAAACCAGTTTCCTTGTGCATAAGCAAACTATAGTTTCCAAGGGGTTTGCTGACATTTGCTCTTCCTTCAACTTACATTTAAAAAAAAATGAAAATTCAAAACAAAATCAATACAGTCTACAACACCACAAACTGCACAGTTTGACAGTGATAATTTCAAGTCTGCTACAGTTCTCATAAGCCATTAGCTATATTCACTGTGGAACAAGCACATCACTACACAGAGGGACATCTATTACCCGGCATTCGATTATCCAAATATCAGATTATCTGGCAAGATCGCAAGGACCCAATGCACTGCTAAATGGTTAATCGGCATTTGATTAACTGTATGAAATACTGCTCGCCTGTGTCCTTCAGATAATGGAGATTCCTCCATACATAGTAATGTCGAGTATTGTATCGTCAGTTTGCAAAAAAATGAGGCATCTATGAACCAAGTTTAAAGCCAACGTTGAATTAATTTGAATAAGAGTTGGCCATTTTGTCCCTCAAGCCAGCTCCACAGCTAATCTGAGAGCAGCCTCATATCCACCAGTCCCAGATATCCTTTCAATAGAAAACTGGTGCAGGAGTAGGCCATTCTGCCCTTCCAGCCTGCACCACCATTCAAGATGATCATGGCTGATCATCCTTATATCAGTATCCGGTTCCTGCCTTATCACCATAACCTTGATTCCACAATCCAACTCTTTCTTAAATGACTCCAGAGACTGGGCCTCCACTGCCCTCCACACAGCCACCACTCTCTGGGTGAAGAGGTTTCTCCTCATCTGTCTTAAATGGTCTACCACGTATTTTTAAGCTGTCCCCTCTGGTTCGGCACTCACCCGCCAACGGAAACATGTTTCCTGCTTCTAGAGTGTCCAATCCTTTAATAATCTTATGTCTCAATCAGATCCCCTCTGTCTTCTAAACTCAGCGGTATACAAGCCCAGTCGCTCCAGTCTTTCAGCGTAAGGTAGTCCCGCCATTCCAGGAATTTACCTCAGGAACCTATGCTGCACTCCCTCAATAGCCAGAATGTCTTTCCTCAAATTTGGAGACCAGAACTGCACAGTACTCCAGGTGTGGTCTCACCAGGGCCCTGTACAACTGCAGAAGAACCTCTTTGCTCTATACTCAATTCCTCTTGTTATGAAGGCCAGCATGCTATTATCCTACTTCACTACCTGCTGTACCTGCATGCTTACCTTCATTGACTGGTGTACAAGAACACCCAGATCTCTCTGTACTGCCCCTTTACCTAAATTGATTCCATTTAGGTAGTAACCTGCCTTCCTGTTCTTGCCACCAAAGTGGATAACCATACATTTATCCACATTAAACTGCATCTGCCATGCATCTGACCACTCACCTAACTTGTCCAGGTCACCCTGTAATCTCCTAACATCCTCCTCACATTTCACCCTGCCACCCAGCTTAGTAACATCAGCAAATTTGCTAATGTTATTACTAATACCATCTTCTATATCATTAATATATATTGTAAAAAGCTGCGGTCCAAGCACTGATCCCTGCAATACCCCACCGGTCACTGCCTCCCATTCCAAAATTGAGCCGTTTATCACTACTGTTTCCTGTCAGCCAACCAACTTTCAATCCAAGTTAGTCCTTTGCCCCCAATACCATGCGCCCTAATTTTGCTCACTAACCTATGTGAGACTTTATAAAGAGCTTTCCGAAAGTCCAGGTACACTACATCTACTGGATCTCCCTCGTCCATCTTCAGAGTCACACCCTCAAAATTCCAGAAGATTCGTCAAGCATGATTTCTCCTTCATAAATCCATGAAGACTCTGACCTATCCTCTTACTACTATCTAGATGTGTCGTAATTTCATCCTTTATAATAGACTCCAGCATCTTTCCCACCACTGAAGTCAGACTGACTGGTCTATAATTTCCTGCTTTCTCTCTCCCACTTTTCTTAAAAAGAATGGTACAACATTAGCCACCCTCCAATCCGCAGGAACTGACCCCGAATCTATCGAACTCTGGAAAATAATCACCAATGCATCCACGATTTCTCAAGCCACCTCCTTCAGTACCCTGGGATGTAGACCATCAGGCCCCAGGGACTTATCAACCTTCCGACCTAACAGTCTCTCCAACACCAATTCCTGGCAAATATAAATTCCCTTAAGTTCAGGTCCTTCAGCCACTGTTACCGCAGGGAGATAGCTTGTGTCTTCCCGAGTTAACACAGATCTGAAGTACCAATTCAATTCTTCTGCCATTTTTTTGTTCCCCGTAATATATTCCCCTGTTTCTGTCTTCAAGGGCCCAATTTTAGTCTTAACCATTTTTTTGCCTTTCACATACCTAAAAAAAAGCTTTTACTATCCTCCTTTACATTTTTGGCCAGTTTATCTTCGTACCTCATTTTTTCTCTGCGTATTTCCTTCTTCGTAATCCTCTGTTGTTCTTTAAAAGCTTCCCAGTCCTCCGTTTTTCCACTTATCTTTGCTATGTTATACTTTCTCTTAACTTCCCTCGTCAGCCACAGCCACCCATGCCTCCTCCTAGGATCTTTCTTCATTTTTGGAATGAATGGATCCTGCATCTGCTGCATTATACACAAATATCTGCCATTGTTCCTCCACTGTCATCCCTGCTAAGGTATTGCACCATTGAACTTTGGCCAGCTCCTCCCTCACAGCTCCATAGTTCTTTATTCAACAGAAATATTGTCACTTCTGATTGTACCCTCTCAAATTGCAGATTGAAGCTTATTGTATTATGGTCACTACTTCCCAATGGCTCCTTCACTTAGAGGTCCATGATCAATTCTGGCTCGTTGCACAATACCAGATCCAGAATTGCCTTCTCTCTGGTAGGCTCCAGCACCAGCTGTTCAAAGAATCCATCTCAGAGACACTCCACAAAGTCTCTTTCTTCAGGCCCAATGCCATCCTGATTCTCCCAGTCTACCTGCCTGTTGAAATCCCCCATAACTGTAGTAACATCTTTGCAACAGGCCAAATTCAGCTCCTGATTCAACTTAAATCCGACATCCAGACTACTGTTTGGAGGCCTGTAGATAACTCCCAAGAAAGTCTTTTTACCCTTAGTATGGATAAAGCTGAGAAATTGACTCTACATCTCCTGACTCTAGGTCCCCCCGCGCAAGGGGCTGAATATCATCCCTTACCAACAAGGCCACTCCACCCCCTCTGCCCGTCAGTCTGTCCTTACAATAGCACGTGTATCCTTGAATATTCATTTCCCAGGCCCTGTCCACTTTAAGCCACGTCTCAGTTATCTCCACAATATCGTATCTGCCAATTTCCAAGAGCCTCACGCTCATCTATCTTATTTCTAATGCTTCGTGCATTCATATATAGTATTTTTTAGTTTGTTACTGCCCTCACCCTTCCCATCAACTCCTATTTCACTCAATCTTACAGCATGATCCTTTGAGTTTTCTGCTTCATCGATACAGTTGTCTTTCTTGACTTCCCTTGTTCTAACTTTCCCTTCAATTTCCTTCTTAAACATCCAGTTTGTCCCCTCCCCCCGCTACTTAGTTTAAACGTAGCTGTGTTACAGTAGCAAACCTGCCTGCCAGAATGCTGGTCCCCAACCTATTAAGGTGCAAACCATCTCTCTTGTATAATTTATGCTTACCACAAAACATACCCTAGTGATCCAAGAATTTAAATCCTTGCTTCCTGCACCAGTTCCCCAGTCACACGTTCAAGTCCATTATCTCCCTGTTTCTGGCCTCACCAGCCCAAGGAACTGGAAGCAAACCAGAGATAACCACCTTGGGCGTCCTGCTTTTCAGCCTTTTTCCTAGTTCTCCGAAGTCCCGCTGTAGTATGTTCCTCCTCTTCTCCCTGACATCATTTGTGCAGACATGTGCCACCACCTCTAGCTCTTCACCTTAGTCCTTGAGGATTTCCTGCAATCTGTCTGTGATGTCTTTAACCCTGGCACCAAGAAGGCAACACACCATCCTTAAGTCCCGCCTGCTGCCACAAAAACCCCGGTCAGTTCTTCTCACTATGGAGTCCCCTATTACCACGGCTGTGCAATGTCAGGCTCTTCCGCTATGCCTCCACTCCAACTTTTGATTGGCAGACCTGGCTGCCTCACGGACTGGCAGAGACATCCGGCTCTACTGTTTCCAAAAGATTCAGCTTGTTCCTGACAGGTACTTCCCCCGCAGTCGCTTGCACCTGTCTCCTCTCTGCCTGCCTCATCGTCTGCTCTCTTCTGGTATGGTCAGTCTAATAACCTCGCTGAAGGTCTTGTCCAGAAAGATCTCATTCTCTTGGAGAAGCCTAAGGTCCTAGAGTTCTTTCATCAGTGCTGCAATATGCTCTGTCAGTAGCTGAATGTGCACACACTTTCCACACTTATGAGCCAGACACACCAGAGTCGTTGACCTCCCACATCAATCACGTAGCAAACTGAACCAGCTTGGCAGTCATGTCTTCACCCTCTTCAACTGTGACGTAATCACTTCACTCAACCTCCTTGTCAAAGACTCCTGAGCCAAAGCCTCACTCTTCAATCCACAGGAACTTCCTTGGACCCTCTTTTTGGGGCAAGTCTGTGGACTTTTAATTTAGGTTAGAGGAGGGGGTGGGAGGGAGGCCCTACTTTGTAGGACCTGGGGTCTAGTACACACCCACTCAAATAACACTTACCTTCCCTACTGGCTTTGCGCTCGGACTTCACTTCTGCCCAGCACCCGCCGTTCTCTGCTGCAAAAATCTTCTTGCTTACCAAGAATCTACCTACCTCTGCCTTAAAAATATCTAAAAGCTCTGTTTCCAGAGGAGAGATCCAAGACATTAACTTAAAACACAATATGGTTGCTACATAGGTGAAGATGCAACCAGTCATGTCACCCAATCGTGACAAGACAAGCCGCAAGAGTCGTCTGTGGATAAGCTGATGACCCAGAATTCCATTTGCAGTGACATGATTATTATAGCATGTGCTGCTGATAAGGGCTCAGAGAAGCAAGGTGCAAGTTTCAGTTCTGGACAGTGGGTCACTACACCTCTCGCCCCTGGAGTGGGCCCCCATCCCTAAATTATTCCAGCAGTGTTATTTCCTTCCACTGCTTCTGTAATATTAAGTTGTTCTTTACACAATATGGTGAATGATGTACACAATTAAAGTGTGTCATACTGTTAAAACAGTAGCGCCTAATTCTAAGTTCTCTCACAAAATGAAATGTCCTCTCCACCTGCACCTTGTCAAAACCTCAGGATCGTGCATGCTTCAATCACGTTCCTTCTTATTCTTTTAAATTTCAGTGATAAGTCTAGCCTATCCAACTTTTCTCACTCCAGACAGCCCACCGACTCCTAGTTTAGTCTGGTAAACCTGCCCTAAACTGCTTCCAGTTCATTTAAATGCTTCTTCATATAAAGAAGTGACTATGAGTTAAGTAGTACTTCAGGTGTGTAACTGAAGCAGAACCACCCTAACAGTCAATTCCCCTAGCAATAAACAAGAACATTCTACAGACTTTCCTAATTAGTTGATGTACCTGCATATTAGCCTTTTGAAATTCGTGCACTAGGACAACCAAATGCCTTGACAACTGTTTCTTTGCAATGCTTCCTCCCAAAATAGGCAATTTCACATTTTGGCAGGAAGGATTAAAGAAGCACCATCTAAAAAAACGATGAGAGGTTACAGAGTTGAGATGCAGAGGTATTTGGGTGACCTAGTGGAAGAAATAAAGAGTATCAATGTTCATTCTGGATAATTTCACATATTCCCATTCCCACTCACAGCCCATCCATCTCTTTGTATCCTCTTTAGAGCAAATTTACCAACCTTTGTTGTCAGGACGTTTTGCAACTAGTCGGTTTTGCTATAATGCAGCAGTTCCAATCGCACAACCCAGTGTTAAGAAAATCACATAATAGCAGTGCCATTTAAATTGAAAGAGCCAGAAATCACACTATAACCAATACATGCTTTTAAAGTGTGCTCTTTAGAAACAGTGTCGCTAATTTGTCAATCTCATTACAGCAAATCTGCATTAACAAAATTCATGTTATAGTAGATGACCTATACTAGTTCCTTTCAAAGAGTTTATAATTTGTACACAGTTCAAATCCCAATCCCATTGAACACTAACTTAATTTTGTCAACCTAACTAAAAAGACCATTTATTCCTACACACTGCTTTTGGTTAGCCAGTCCATCTTCAAATTTTAAATTAGATTAGTGTGGAAACAGGCCCTTTGGCCCAACAAGTCCACATTGACCCACCGAAGCGCAACCCACCCGGACCCATTCCCCTACATTTACCCCTTCACCTAACACCACGGGCAATTTAACTTGGTCAATTCACTTAACCTGCCCATTTTTGGACTGTGGGAGGAAACCCACACAGACAAGGGGAGAATGTGCAAACTCCCCATTGAGTCACCTGAGGCAGGAATTGAACCCGGGTCTCTGGTGCTGTGAGGCAGCAGTGCTAACCACTGTGCCACCGTTTCTGCTAATATTCTTTGCTATACACCAAAAAGATTTTATTTTCTGCAATAACCTTTGTGGAGAAGGATCAAAGTCCTTCTGAAAATCTAAATACATCCAAAACATCCTGCTGTAACTTTAATAATTGCTTTCTTTTTATTATGACAACTATCAAGCTATATGGCCTGTACTTTCCCATACTCTATGCCCCTATTTTGAATATAGAAGTTATATTTGCTATTTTCCAATCTGAATGAGACCATTCTCTGAATCGGTTACTGGCCTCCAGGGTTCTGAGGAAAAGATATGTGGCATTATTTAGAATTATTTGAGAAAATAAAGTGTTGAAAGTTGCAGAAGTGACTGGTTGGAGTGTACAAAATTGAGATAATCAACACAGAAGTTGTTGCATTCAGTTTCATACCTCAATTAGAAAGTAAATTTTGCAATATTAATCAGTAAGCAATAGCCTCTAACAGAGAAGCACTATGACAACAAATAAATAACACAAACTTGCAGCTTTGACTATTTACTCAAAGTACGTAACTAATGTTAAAAGATTAACTTGTACACTCTCTGGATATTAAATATAATGTTAAAAGGGTTAAACTGTACGGTGCTTCTCCAAGAAGCTGAACATTCGGTCTCACAAATAGCATGCAGGAATTTGGGATGACTATCCCTTGTAGCCACACTTCATTTGGGCAGCCATTTATTATTATTCTACTGCTATTATCAAACTTTCATTCAGAAATACTTTCATAGCCATCTCCCAGCCAAATCAAATTCATTTGCATAATCCTCCCCCAATACTGAATCATATCACACCTACATTGCCTTGGGGAATCACAGTCAGGAAATTGTTTGCATAACGATTCCCCAGGATTAGGGCATTTACATTATTCCCAAGGAAAACCTCATCCTACCATTGTTGCTGGGGCAACATCTGGTAATGGTGGCGATTCGGGAGGTGGGGGTACCTGGTGTGTGTGTGTGCGTGTGCGTGTGTATATATTAAAAAAAAAGAGGATGTGGTTCCTTTGTTTGGGGCCTCTTTAGACTCAACTTCACATGCCTGCAAAGAGGATCACAAAAAAAAAGGGTGGACCACCTACCTTGCACAGGCTTTAATAAAAACTGTTTGCAGAAGTTGGTGTATGTGAATTGCATCTCCTGTGTGAAACCTCAGGAAAAGCACCTAACTTAACTGCATGATCAGTCTGTAGAGTACTGCAGTTCATCCCGTTGCAAGAGCTATATAGAACAGTGCAGCTCAGGACAGGCCCTTGATTTTGTGCTGACCTTTTATCCTACTCAAAAGATCAAACTAACCTATGTACCCTTTGTTTACTATCATCCATGTGCCTATCCTGAGAACGTGTATAGGGTAGAAGTAGGCAGGGAAAAAGTTGTTCTGAGTTTTGTGAAACAAGAGGTTCAGCTGAGCATGACTCAGCTCAGATAAAAATTATGTTAACAATAGGGCATTGGACGCAAGGGTACTGGGTTAACAAGGTGGAAAACCATTCATTATGTACAACCATTAACAAGAGGAGGTGGTCAATTTAATAAGTTGTAAGGTATTCATTATGTGAAGCCAGTTATTCACTGTAACAGCAGATGGCTTAAATCTTTGCTACTGATACTCGTGATTGTAATGGTCACCCAATTAACATATGTTGCCTTATCTAGATGCTCTTCTTTGTAAAGTGACTATATAGTTCATTGAGAAACTGTTGTTCCAGAACTCATGTTTGTGTACCTGGGCGATCATTCTCTGCCCCTCTGGGGCCCAGAATAAAGATAGAGGTAAAACTACACGGTCTGAGCGTTTTGCTTTGACGGGGGGGGGGGGGGGGGAGGCAGGGGGAAAGAGAAGACAACAACAATCCAAGAGTCGCTTAAATGTCCCTCTGAGAATATGTACAGGTAGCGAAAAAATTGAATTTTGTGAAACAAAGTATGACTCCTATCACAGAGCACTTGCAGTTAACAATGGGGTGCTGAAGGCAAGAGTAATGGGTTAACAAAAAAAAAGGTGGAAAAAAAGTATGTAGAGCCATTGAACATTACTGGAAACATTCAGTAAGGTCTGTTAAGTATCCATTATGTGAAGGCAATTAACAAGGTTAAGAACATTCATTGTTAAGAACAGCAAAAGGCTTAAATCTTGACTATTGACACTCGCTGATTGGAACGGTCACCCAATTAATATGTATGTGGTCTCATCTGGATGTTCCTCCCTGCTAAGTGATGATATATAGAACATAGAACAGTACAGGGCAGCACGGTGGCACAGTGGTTAGCACTGCTGCCTCACAGCACCTGAGACCTGGGTTCAATTCCCGCCTCAGACGACTGACTGTGTGGAGTTTGCACGTTCTCCCCGTGTCTGTGTGTGTTTCCTCCGGGTGCTCCGGTTTCCTCCCAGTCCAAAGATATACAGGCCATGCTAAATTGCCCGTAGTATTAGGTAAGGGGTAAATTTAGAGATATGGGTGGGTTGCGCTTCGGCGGGTCGGTGTGGACTTGTTGGGCCGAAGGGCCTGTTTCCACACTGTAATATAATGTAATGTAATCTAATCAGGACAGAACAGGCCTTCAGCCCACGATGTTGTGCCGACCATTGATCCTCATGCAAAGTAAACCTAATATACGAACCCTCAAATTTCTGTAACCATATGCATGTCCAGCAGTCTCTTAAATATCCCCAATGACCTCGCTTCCACAACTGCTGCTGGTAACGCATTCAACGCTCTCACCTGTGTAAAGAACCTGCCTCGGACATCCCCTCTATACTTTCCACCAAACAGCTTAAAACTATGACCGTCATGTTAACAATTTCTGCCCTGGGAAAAAGTCTTTATCGACTCTATCTACGCCTCTCATTATCTTGTACACCTCAATTAGGTCCCCTCTCTTCCTTTTTTCCCCCCAATGAAAAAAGTCCAAGCTCAGTCAACCACTCTTCGTAAAGTAAGCCCTCCATTCCAGGCAGCAGTAAACTTCCTCTGAACCCTCTCCAAAACATCCACATCTTTCCTATAACAGGGCGACCAGAACTGGGCACAGTATTCCAAATGCGGTCTAACCAAAGTTTTATAGAGCTGCAACAAGATCTCACGGCTCTTAAACTCAATCCCCCTGTTAATGAAAGCCAAAACACCATATGCTTTCTTAACAACCCTGTCCACTTGGGTGGCAATTTTATGGGATCTATGTACCTGCACACCAAGATCCTGCTGTTCCTCCACACTGCCAAGAATCCTGTACTCAACTTTCAAGTTCGACCCTCCAAAAAATGCAGCACTTCGCATTTATCCAGGTTGAACTCCATCTGCCACCTCTCAGCCCATCTCTTCATCCTGTCAATGTCACGCTGCAGCCTACAACAGTCCTCTATACTGTCAGAGGCCTCCAACCTTGTGTCATCTGCAAACTTGCTAACCCATCCTTCAATCTAATAAAAATTAGAAAGATTAGAGGCCCAAGAACAGAGCTCTGTGGAACACCACTCACTTCCAGACAGAATGCTTTCCTTCCATTACCACTTGTCTTCTGTCAATCAGCCAATTCTGTATCCAGACAGCTAAATTTCCCTGTAAACCATTCCTCCTGACCTTCTGAACGGGATTACCATGGGGAACCTTATCAAATGCCTTGCTGAAGTCCACATACACCACATCCACTGCTCGACCCTAACTTGTCTAGTAACATCCTCAAAGAATGCAATAAGATTTGTGAGGCATGACCTGCCCCTTATAAAGTAGTGCTGACTGCATTTAAATCAAACCACGCTCTTCCAGATGGTCATAAATCCTATCCCTCAAAATCCTTTCCAACACCTTGCTGACGACAGACGGGAGACTGACTGGTCTGCAATTGCCAGAGATTTCCCCATTTCCTTTCTTGGAGAGGAATTACATTGGCCTCCCTCCAGTCCTCAGGTACGACTCCAGTGGAGAGCGAGGATGCAAAGATCTTCGCAAGCGGTGAAGCAATCACATTTCTCACTTCCCAAAACAGCCGAGAAGAAATCTGGTCTGGCCCTGGTGACTTGTCAATCTTAATGTTTGTCAAAATTTTCAGCACATCAGCTTCCTCAATCTCTATCCGTTCCAGCATGCTTACCTGCTCCTCAATGGTTTAATTCGCTACAAGGTCCTTTTCTTTTGTAAAGACAGAAGCAAAAAAAAACTCATTCAGGGCTTCCCCTACCTCCTCAGACTCTATACCCAAGTTCTCTATGCTATCCCTGATCAGACCTACTCTTTGATAATTTCTTATTCCTCACATACAATTCCTTAAGAAACTTCCTGATCCAGAGAAGACAGAACTCATGTCTCTATGCATATGTGCAATCATTTGCCTCCCTCCAGGGCCCAGAATAAAGACAATGGAGGTAAAACTACATTGTGTCTGAACATGTTGCTTCGACTGATACAGGAATAGGGGAAAACGGGAGATCACCACCACTGTTGGCTTTGCGTTCCACGAACACCACTGTATAAAGAACCAAGCTCTGACATCATCCCAAACCCAGGGCAGAAATGGCCAACTATTCACTCTATTCCTCTCTTCATCCTGTATACTTATCAAATCACCTCTCACCCTTCTTCACTTCAATGAGAAAAGCCCTATCTCCCTCAACCTTTCATCATAAGAAATGACCACCAGTCCAAGCAGCATCCTGGTAAGTCTCATCTGCATCCTCTCTAAAGCTTCCACATCATTCCTATAATGAGGTGACAAGAACTGTACATGATATTCCAAGTGTGGACTTTATACAGCTGCCTCAATTTCGTTGCTCTTAAACTCAATTCTCCACCAATGAAAGCCAAGACACCATAAACCTTAAGCCTATCAACTTCGGTGACAATGTTGAGGGATCTATGGACATGGACCCCAATATCCTTGTTCCTCCACATAACCAAGAATCTGTATTCTGCATTCAAATTTGCCCTAAAATGAATCAATACACACTTTTTCAGGTTGAACTCCATCTGCCACTTCTCAGCCCAGCTCTGCATCCTATCAATGTCCCACTGCAACCTACAACAGCCCTCCACACTATTCACAACTCCACCAACCTTTGTGTCATGGCGGTGGGGGGGGGGCGGGGGGGGGGGGGGGTGGAGAATTAACCCACCCTTCCACTTCCTCATCCAAGTAATTTATTTTAAAACAAAGAACAAAAGGTCCCATTCAGATCCCTGCAGACCACCACTCACTGGTCACCGAGCTCCAGGCTGAATACTTTCTATCTACTACCACTCTCTATGGGCCAGCCAATTCTGCATCCAGGCAGCCATATTTTCCTGTATCCCATGCCTACTGAATGAGTCTACCATGGGGAGCCTTATTAAAGGCCTTGCTAAAATCCATGTACACCACATCCACTGGTCTGCCTTCAAAGTATTTTGTCAGATCCTCGAAGAAAATACAGTACAGCTTGAGAGACATTACCTGCCCTCACAAAGCCACGCTGTCTATCTCTAACCAAATTATGATCTCCTAAGTGATCACGAATCCTGTCTCAGAAGCTTCTCCAATAAGTTGCCCACCAAATACCAAAGACTGACTGGTCTGTAATTCCCAGGATTATTCCCTATTCCCTTTCTTGAACAAAGAACAACATTTGCCACCCTCCAATCATCTGGCACTACTTCATTGGACAGGGAGGACATAAAGATAAGTCACCAAAGAAAAGCAATCTCTTCCCTTGCTTCCTGTAGCAACCTTGGGTATATCCTTTCTGACCTAGGGTAATTACCATTCTTATATTTTTCAAAATTTCCAGCACATCCTCCTTAACACCAACTGTTTAAGCATATCAGCTTGTTTCACGCAGTCCTCACAAACGACATGGTCCTCTCAATACTGAAGCAAAGTATTCATTAAAAATGGACCTCCACTATCTCCTTTGCCAAGCACCAAACCCAATATGGCGTCCCCTCCACATATGGAGTCGGCCTATCTTCATACGGAGTCAGAAACCCTTCCTGGACACACTTGTCAAAGCTGCTGCATCCAAACTATGTGAATTGAAGGAGGTCCTGATCAATATTCAGGGAGTTAAAGTCACGCGTGACAACAACACTTACTTCTGTACCTTTCTAAAACCTGCCTCCCAACTTGCTCCTACATGTCCCTGTTGCTTTTGGGAGAAGTCTGTAGAAAACTCTCAATAACGTAGGTGCTCCTTTCTTGTTTCTGACTTCCACCCATACTGACTCAGTAAACAAACCCTCATTGATGACCTCCCTTTCTGCAGCTGCAATACTATCCCTGATTTGTAACGCAACTCCATTCCTTTTGAAACATCTAAACCCTGGAACATCTAAACCATTCCCGCCAGTGATATCCAAGTCTCTAATGGCCACAACATTGTAGTTCCAAGTATTGCTCCATGCCCTAAGTTCATCCCCCGTATTCCTAATACTTGTGTAAAAAGAGAGACACTTCAACCCATCATACTGACTGCAACTTTGCCCTATCAATCATCTATCCCTCCTCACAGACTCTGCATGCTATACCTGGCTGTTCACTAGCTACTCCATCCTCATCCCCTTGCTAAACTAGTTTAAACACTCCAGAAGAACTCTAGCAAATCTCCTGCCCAGGGTATTGGTGTCCCTCCAGTTCAGATGCAACCCATCTTCCTTGTACAGATCCTACCTTCCCCAGAAGGTATCCCAATTTTTAGGTTCTTTCTTGAGATTCTTACATTACCAGACATAATGCGATTAAATCATTCTTTAAATGGCAAGACCTGGTGTAAGTTATATTTTTTGTGTAACTGTAGGATGCGGTCAGAATTTTAACTGCAATATTCTTATTGATTCTGAATTGATATGATGCAAATAGCTGTGAATGACAAGGGATGGCCATGTAAATTCCTTACATTCTACCTGCAAGACAGAAAGAATCACCAGAAAAGCGCAGCAGGTCAGGCAGCATCCAAGGAGCAGGAGAATAGACGTTTTCGGGCATAAGCACTTCTTCAGGAATGAGGAAGGTGTGCCAAGCAGGCTAAGATAAAAGGTAGGAGGGACTCGGGGGGAGGGGCATTGGGAATGTGACAGGTGGAAGGAGGTTAAGGTGAGGGTGATAGGCCGGAGAGGGAGTGGGGGCGACGAGGTCGGGAAGAAGATTGCAGGTCAAGAAGGCGGAGGTGAGTCCGAGGGTTGGGACTGAGATAAGGTGTGGGGTGGGGTGGGAAGAAATGAGGAAGCTGTAGAAATCTGCATTCATCCCTTGTGGGTTGGAGGATTCCTAGGCAGAAGATGAGACGCTCTTCCTCCAGGCAGGCTGCCTACTTGTGGGACGTTTCAGAAAACACCGCTGGGACACCCGCACCAACCAACCCAACCGCCCCGTGGGTGAACACTAACTCCCCCTCCCACTCCAAGGACATGCAGGTCCTTGGCCTCCTCCATCACCAGACCATGGCTACACGACGCCTGGGACATCCAATTTCCTGCAGGTCAACAGAGCAAAGTAATCCTTTAATATCACACAAAGATCCCCATATCTGAAGCCCTCCCTCCTACACCAGCCAAATTCAAACCACTCAAATTCCCTATTGGATTTATGACCACACTATATTTATTACCTGTAGTTTTGGTTTCCTAGTGGGAGTGAAGAAATTAAAGGCACAAGACGTTCACCTAATGCTGTAGTCACTTTCCAGCAAAACCAATTAATATAAATTAAGTGATTTTTACTTTTTAAATAATGGGGCCTTTGAAAAAAAAAAAACAGGGTTAGGGGCAGAGCAGCAAAAAAAAAAAATTTTTATTTTTTAAATCATTCACTCAAATCACCCAGAAGTCTAACAAAGTATAGCACAGCCTAAATGAAGGTATAAATCACATTTAATCAATGAAACAAAAGTAAATTTAACAGTACATTTAAAAATACTGTTCATGCAGAAATAGAGGATCACCACAGTACATAAGGCTGACTCCCTCATTCTGGTAAGCGAGCTATAACACATTCTCTCCGTATGCTCAAAATGCTTTATAAATATCTAGCTTCTCTTTAGCAAGAGGTGTCCCGGTGAGGAATGCAAATGTTCTTGTCACTATGCCCCTCCATTTTTCCCAAAGGGATAATCTAGGAGTAGTGTATCTCTCACAGAAAGCTGCTCTATCGGCAGCTGACATCAGTGACCAATCTCTGCTTCCTGTTGGCTAACCAATCCTCTATCCATGCTAATACATTGCCCGTAATTCCTTGCATCATTATCTAAAGCAGCAACCTTTTAGTGTGGCACCTTGTCAAATGCCTTTTTGGAAATCTAGCAACCTCTATTATCCGAACGAAACCAGTGGGGAGTATTTTGGTTGGGTAACGGATCTGAGCATAAACAAAGGAAACATTGTAAAGTGTAAATGGAATCCCGTGACAAAGCCACAGCCAGAAGCACCGACACCAAACAATTTTACCTGTATTTGTGCTGGGAATACAGCTCAAATGATAGAAAAATAGATGCCCCCAAAATCAAAACGTGAAAATATTTCACCAGCAGAACTAATTTGGAATGTGCAGACCTACAATCAGTTCATGAAATCCTTTCCTGCTAGAGGGTATTTACATTATAGAGTTTTAGCATTTTAAATGCATTACAAAATGAAAACCACTTGGTAAAAATGTTACTGCAAAATAACATTTGGCACAATGGAAGGTATTTGATTATCTTTGCAATAAATCTTGATACAGTACATTGTCCTTTTTCTGAAAAGGATTTCTTAGCAGCTGCAGTAGTGGGTAATTTATAAATCAAGTTCTTCAGTTGTTTAAATAAATACATGTCAAAAAAATCTTACAGCTCGCTACCATTCCTGTTGGACGTGAACAAAAGAACAAAAATAGGTAGAACAGGAGGGAAGTTGAGAGTTGACTGGTGGGCAGTCTGTCTTGGAAAGAGTTTCTGCAGGTAGCGACAGTCTGTTCCTGATCTCAAATTTCAGGACCCAGAGATCTTGTTTGGATAATCCAAAATTTAGATAATTGATGTTCAGATGACCAAGGTTGTTCTGTAACCACATATATGGGTCCCCATTATCCATCTTCATAGAGTTTCAAAAGATTAGTTAAGCATGACCTGCCCTTCATGAACCCATACTGCATCCGCCCAACAGGACAATTTAGAGTCAGATGTACAGCACAGAGACAGATCCTTTGGTCCAACTCATCCACGCTGACCAGATATCCCAACCCAATCTAGTCCCACCTACCAGCATCTGGTCCATATCACTCCAAACCTTTCCTACTCATGTATCCATCCAGATGCCTTTTAAAATTTTGCAATTGTACCAGCCTCCACCACTTCCTCTGGCAGCTCATTCCAAACACATACCACCCAGAGTGAAAAAGCTGCCCTTGGGTCTCTTTTATATATCTTTCCCCTCAACCTAAACCTATGCCCTCTAGTCTGGACTCCCCTACCCCAGGGAAAACACTATTTATCTTACCCACGCCATTCATGATTATAAAAAAGTCTAAGGTCACCCCTCAGCCTCCGACGCTCCAGGGAAAACAGCCCCAGCCTGTACAACCTCTCCCTATAGCTCAAATCTTCCAACCCTGGCAACATCCTTGTAAATCTTTTCTGAACCCTTTCCAAGTTTCACAACATCTTTCCGTTAGAAACGAGACCAGAATTGCATGAAATATTGCAACAGTGGCCTAACCAATGTCCCGTATAGCTGCAATATGACCTCCCAACTCAATACTCTGACTAATAAATTAAAGCATACCAAAACAGCTTCTTCACTATCCTATCTACCTTCAATCCACTTTCAAGGAGCTGATGCCTTGCTTTTCTTCCTGATAATAGATTCAAGCATTTTCCCACTACGATTCCCCATCATTTGTCTACTTCCCATTTTGAACAGTGGCATTGCATTTGCTGATTCCCAATCTGCTGGAACTGCCTCAGAGTCAAGTGAATTTGGGAAAATTACCACAAGTGCATTTGCTATTTCTACCGCCATCTCTTTTTGCACCCTGTGATGCATTCCATCAGGACCAGGAAACCTGCCTACCCTTAGCGCCATTAACTTGCCCAACACTACCTCTTTCATGATAATGATCATCCATGAACAACTTGTATGTTCACCTTCTCCCCTCCAACAAATCGCAACATATCTTGGTCAGTAATCTGCCTATTGCTCCCAGTCATTCCACATACGGTCATTAGGTTTTAAGCACCTTGCACTGGCTGCTGAACCTATCCAGAAGTTACCTTCAGTCTCATCTCTCTTTTTCATCTATTATTATGTACCTACACAAAAATTATCCAGTAATTGCTTTGCTGTGCACACCTGAGTACGTCTAGCTCAACAACTCTGGGTCCATGCATTTGACAGTCACTTTTGGGCATCCAGTGCTGCACAGTCTGTTGATGAACTCTCACATGCTACATACCCCGATACAGCCAGCACTGTTGTCATTTCTTTATTAATTCATTCTTTTGTTAGTTCTGATTATTTCAAGAAATAATGAATCACTCGAGATTAATTAAATAGCTAACTTTCAGAATTGCGGCAGCATAGTGGCTCAGTGATTTGCACTGCTGCCTCACAGCACCAGGGACCCAGACTCGAGTCTTCGGGTGGCTGTCTGTGGAGTTTACACATTCTCAGTGTGGTTTTTCTCTAAATACCCTGGTTTCCTCCCACAGTCCAAAGGTATGCAGGCTAGGTGGAATAGCCATGGGAATTTCATGGTTATAGGGATAAAACAGGGTGATGGGTCTAAGTGGGATGCTTTTTGGAGGGCCGATGTGCACCTGATGGGCCGAATGGCCTGCTTCCACACTGTAGGGATTCTAATTAATAATGTTAAGGATTATGATTAATTAATTGGCTCAGTTATTAGTATCTTCAAATGCAATGCAAGTTTGTTCATGAGCTGTCAGTGGTGAGGCTAGCATTATTCATCCTCAAGTACCCTAATGGTGGTGGTGGTGACCTTCCACCTTAAACCGCTGCAGTTCTTTGGGTATAGGGACACCAGCAGTACTGAGAGAGTTCCAGAATTGTGACCCAGCTTGTGGCTTGAGAAGGAATGCGCAGGTGGTTGTGTTCCATTCATCAGTTGCACTAGTCCTTATAAGTGGTAGAGGTCACAGATTTGGAAGGAGTTTTGGAAAAGCCTTGATAAAATTACTGCAATGCATCTTTCAGATGTTATACACTGCTGCCACTGTGTTTTGGTGGTGAAGTGAGTGAATACTGTACTTGGTAGAGAGTGCCAAACAAACAAGCAGTTGAACAATTTGTTAAAGTGGCACTTATCCACTTGCCTGAATGAAATTCTAATCACACTTCTGACTTTCACTTGAAGATGATTATCAGGCACTGGGGAGACAGGAGTTTTTGGCCACAGAATTCCTAGTTTTTATAGCTGTGAGATAAATAGCTAATAAAGGCATATTATGCTGGAAATCTTAAGTAATGCTGGAGGAACTCAGCAGGTCTGGCAGCATCCGTGAGAAACAAGTTTGGTACCACTGTTCCTTCAGAACTACCAGTTCAGTTTCTGGTCAATGGTGAATCCCAGCATGTTGATACTGGGAGAATTCAGTGATGCTAGAGTTATTGAACAGCAAGGGGTGATTACCATTTTCACTGAGAGAACAAGCCAATTATTTTTTGTGGGATATGAATGCTACAGATGAAATCTTTAAGTCAAGCTGAACACTAACCACTTAAACATGTACAATAATGTCACCTTTATTTCCGATTTGGAGATGCCAGTGTTGGACTGGGGTGTACAAAACTTTTTTTGAAAAAAAATCACAACACCAGTTTATAGTCCAACAGATTTAATTGGAAGCACTAGCTTTTGGAGCGCCGCCCCTTCATCATCAGCTGGACAACCACCTGAGGAAGGAGCAGTGCTCCGAATACTAGTGCTTCAATTAAACCTGTTGGACTATAACCTGGTGTCGTATAGTTTTTAAATTTTGTACCTTTATTTCCAGCTGTGCAACAATTTATTTAATTACTGTCAGCATTTTCTCACCCAAGTTTGCACCGAATTATTACCAATACCATTCTTCAAAATTCTCCCAGCTTTGCATACAAGCAATCATTTAATTTGATCCATGCACCCTAAAATGACTATCTACAACCAAAAACTTTTCACATCACTGGTAAATTGTGGCAAACAGGCTCAAAATCAAAAAACGTCCTCAGGGATGAATGTTGTGCATCCAAAGGTGTAAATCTACAATGTGCTGTCATTACATTTGGCAATGGATAAAAGGAGTCATCTCAAGGGATTGAAAATTGGACAACACAGCAATCCATTTTCTAAAGAATGACAAAACAAACCAAGCAACTATATCTATTGAGTCTTACATCAACAGTTGCCAGACTAACATAACAAAGGATAGACAATAAAATAGAGAAAAGAGGAAAACCCCAACTGAAATACCTGATCTTCTGAAACAACATCTGAAGTGCATTTTGGCAAGTCCAACTACAGTTGTGGATGTCGGAATATTCAAACTAACACCTAGAGGTATAGAAGTAGTTGGTGAAAGACAGCACTAATTTGAGAACAACGTCATGGGAGCAAACTAGTACAATCGATAATCTAATGCAACTGCTCTAACAGCTGGGGAACATGAAGACTTAACTACTTTTAATTGCTGTCTTCAGTCTAGTAGAGAACTCCAACAATAAATACAAAACCCTATTTGCAAAGGAAGCAAGAAGAAAAATACTGGAAACCTAATGAAAACATATGAAGTATTCATTTGTCTGCTATCTCCCAAGACAAAATGACCCAAGAGTTTGCAGTCCAGAACAAAAAGGTCATGAAGACACTGAAAACCACTAGAAATGCAAACAACTAAGTTTCTTTTAGATATTAATAAGTTGAAAACCGGTGAAATCGTGTTTACACTTGTATGGAACCTTTGTTAGGCCACAGGTAGAGTATTGCACATTTTACGCATTCTTCACATAAAACAGGTCACAGAGGCACTCAACTGTACAAAAAGGATTAACCAGGATAACAATATTAGAGATCTACCAGAAAAGTGCTTTTCTCTGGAAAAAAAAGGATGGCTGAGATGTAGTCTCAGATGTCTGAAGAGACTTTGGTTGAAAACAAGCAGAGATGATATCCCTATGTTTGGAGATTCCAAAACACTATTTCCAATAAATAATTCAGTAAACAACCTAATTAACCTTAAAGACTGGAACTTGCTAACACACTGGTGCAAATTAGCCAAATAGCAAAGATAGTCTTATGATCTGTATTTACTGATGGAGAAACTGACATACAAATATTGTAGTGTATTCAAAATCAGTCTCATGTAGCAAGATTTTTCATTATCATGGCGAAAACTTCTCCACCCAAATGCAACCAAGGTTAAGGCTTTACCTCAAGTATGAAGAGAAAGTGAGGACTGCAGATGAGAGTCAAAGAGTTTATTAGTTTGCATGTGTCCAGAGCAAAGTAAAACTATTACCCACTAGATCTTAAATTATGCATAATATTTTCAAGCTACTTTCAACAATCTTTATTCAAAAATGCACAAAGATTACTCTGCAGCAACACACACCATAAGCCTGAACACATGAAAGTCCTTAAAACATGAAATTCAGCATTTGAACATTTCCTTTGTTTTCAGTAACAAGTAGTGGAATACCACACAAGGTGCAATCTGACCACACCAGGACAGAATGTGATGGTGACTACCTGCAGCATTCGACAACTGAATTTTTCCTTTCTCTTAACTAACCACTACCCCACATTGGTTCCTTATCCATTTATGACAGTTTCTTTAAGGAATCTTTGACCAAGCCTCCCTTTTTTTTAAAAAAGAAAAATTGGGTGAAAGACTTCCTTCCTTTACCCATTTATTTCCAATACTACATTTCATTGTTTAACCCCCTTGTATTTCTCTCATCTGGTAACCCTTGGGCTGCCTCAGACATTTCCACCATCCCTCCCAACTTGTATAAAATTACATATGCAAACAAAAACATTTGTGGAGCATCTTTCATGACACCAGCAGCATTGAAATGCTTTACAACCAATGAAGTACAACTTTATGATCGCAATATTGGTAATGCAATAGCGAAGTTGTACAAAACAAACCTCAAATAACAACATGCGGGCTAAATTCCCTACAGTCTGGAAACAGGCTCTTTGGTCCAACCAGTGCACCCCGACCCACCAAGAAATAAACCACCCAGACCTATTTCCCTCCGACTAATGCACCTAACACTATGGGCCAATTCTCCTGACCTACACATCTTTGGACTGTGGGAGGAAACTCACGCAGACACGGAGAATGTGCAAACTCCACACAGACAGACAGTCACCACATGCTGGAATTGAACCTGGGACCCTAGTGCTGTGAGGCAGCATTGCTAACCACTGAGCCACCGTGCTGCCCAGAACAGATATCTGTTCTCCTTTGGGAGCCCAGCACAACTTCAAAGACTGAGTAAGTGACACCCCGAATTAAACCAAAAAAAAAGGGAGGGGAGTTCAGATTAAGCGTATGACTGTATTGGTTTCTGTTGCCTGTTTGAGTCTACAGATTTACTTTCAGTTTTAGTTGTACTGGTATTGACAGTCTATGGCGACGTAATTCCCTTCTGACATTTTCTGAATTATACCTTTTACGTTATCATTTCATATTTTACAGGATTCACTTTCGATTATGCGCGTCAAAAAAAAAGCATTAAATCCCCCTGGTGAGCTAAACAGCAAAAGGGATCTTGACCTCAGCAGCCTATGAAAGTGGATTAGTTAAATATTTATTAAGTTAGGGAAATCAATGGTGATCGGAGTAGACGAGGGTGTGTGGAATTCCCAACACAATCAGTCCAGTAACAACCTAGAGAGACGGCAGAGCAGGCTCAAGGGACCGGTACTGCCTACATTCGTATTTTGAGCCCTATCGTTCCCCCAGGACTTTCTAACCGTTACTTCAGACACGCGCGAGGGCAGTGAATGCCGACGATTTATATAAACTTCGAGAAGCTTCCACTGCAGCTGAAGCGGAAGCGCTCAGTGTACCAGCGGCAGTCACGAAGTCACATCCCGTTAAACCGCATCCCCCACCCCCACCCCGGGATCAATGCCGGGCAGCAAATCTGCGCCGCGACAACATGGCGGAGCAGACGGGGACCTTCACCACAGGCCGAGGTCACGTGGTCGCCTACATTTCCCCAAAACGGCTCTTGCGGCCGGACCCCAACAACCCGGCATAGTCACGTGCCTCCCTTCCGAGTCCGTTGCCCGAGCAGCGCGAGAGCCCGCTTCAAACGCGGCGGCCATTCCAGCCGCGCGCCCAATACCTCAGGCGGATCTGATTGTTTCCCCTCCCCCCCTCTTCCATTAACACACGGGAGGAGGGGAATGAATGAATGAAGGAAAAGGAGCTCCTCCCCGTTTAAAAGAAGCGCTGTCGACCCGAAACCAGTCCCCCCCCCAACCCAAAATAAATTCTCTCCCATCACTCCGCTCTCAAAACACCGCCTGCGTTCGGCCTCGCCTTTCGGCGTCACCGGGCTCCAGGCTGTGACGCACCCAGCCCGCTGCGGAGGTGGCTGTCGCTCCGAGTCCCGGGGAGGGGGGGAAAGAAAGGAAAGAAAAGCTGTGAAAGGCCTCCCGCTTGGCCCAGGAAGCGGACTGCCAGCTGGCTTGCTCTCTCCTTCCCCCACCCCCCTCCCCTCCCCTCCCCAGAAAACGGCGCGGTCTCCGCCGCCATGTTGATACCATGAGGCTTTCTTTTTGAGGCTTCGCTAGCTGGAAGCGGAAGTGGTTTTGCAAGACGGGGAGGGGGGGGTGAGAAAGAAATAGGGAATAAAATCACCCTACCGCCTCAACAGGTAATTATTAAATATTTTATTTCAAAGAAAACACGTTTATACTATGTAACCTTTCGAGAGCCGTACCTTGGTAATACGCCTGGGAAGCCCGGCTGCCATTGTCGCTCGATGTTTGGGCGGCGATGCTTTCTCTCACTCGCTCTCCTGTGTTTCTCTCTCTTCCCACAAAACTGCGGGAGGAGCCGGAGCCTGTCGTCTCTCTCCTCTCTGCTTCTTTCGCCCTTCCCCCACTTCCGCGTGCGTCAGGGGAGAGCGCAAGGCCCACTGGGTAATGTAGTCCGCCGGGCAGCTCCCGCCTTGCGAGCTAACCTCGCCGGGGGACTACAATTCCCGGGCTGCACCGCGAGCCGACTGCAGGGCTCCCTTTTAACCCTGCAGGCTGCAGCCTTGCGGGTGTGAGTCTGCACTGCTGGGAAACGAAAGTGACGGTGCGTGTCAGAAAATACAAAGCAAAAACACGAGCTACTGTAATTCAGGCACCGTTCAATGTTTCGCCTGTATCTGCAGTCTGCTTATTTGCGGAATGCTTTTGAAAAGCAAATGTCACCAGAGTCTCCTCCCCGACTACAAGCCAATGGATTTGCGCCACATTTTCGAGATGTGAGAGTTGGATAAGAACTCCATAATTTTCCAACACTCTTGAATTTTGACCAACCGAGATTATTCAACTTTTAAGATACTGCAAACGCTGAACAATCGTTTATTCTGCAATGTTCAAAACTTGCTGAAACTGGTCTACCCCCGGGCCTAATTAGTTCCAGAGTACCCTTATACTTTACACTTCACGGTTTGCCCAATCCAATTTCTGTGCCCTAATTCTCTGATGTAACGCTGCGTTAGTAAGGTCCTGCCCTTCACCACCCTCGAGTTTCAACACCTACTCCACTCTCAACTCCCCCACCCCTTGCAACAGTATTGCATCCAGTTTTTGTTCAACGTCACCTGTAGTGGAACAAAATTGTCCCACTCAGTAGCAGCCACTTCTCTCACCACATTTCCCACCTGTAATAACTAGCACATACACTGTCCATCTGATCCTGTAGTTGGCATCCGTCTGAAACACAGGTCCAAAAGTACAGTAAGCAGCTACTCTGTGAAATTTACATCAGTTATTGATGTGCCAGGTTATTATTTTTTAGTTTTCAAAAAAAATTGTGATCACATAAAAGTTTTGGTCGATTGTTACAGTGCCTAAAATGGAACTTATACCTTATTACATTCTCTGAATAGCAAATAATTTTTTAGTAGTTTGGACTTCCCTCAACTAACAACAAATCATGATGTGGAGGTGCTGATGTTGGACTGGGGTGGGAAAAATTTAAAAATCACAACAGGTTATAGTCTAACAGGTTTATTTGGAAGTACAAACTTTCAGAGCACTGCTCCTTCATCACGTAGCTAGTTGCTCTGAAAGCTTGTACTTTCAGATACACCTGTTAGACTATAACCTGGTGTTGTGATTTTTAACAACAAATCAGATAAACATAGAACAATGCACCACAGAACAGGCCCTTCGGCCCACGATGTTGTGCCGGACATTTGTCCTAGCTTAAGCACCTATCCATGTACCTATCCAATTGCTGCTTAAAGGTCACCAATGATTCTGACTCTGCCACTCCCACAGGCAGTGCATTCCATGCCCCCACCACTCTTTGGGTAAAGAACCTACCCCTGACATCTCCTCTATACCTTCCACCCTTCACCTTAAATTTATGTCCCCTTGTAACACTGTTGTATCCGGGGAAAAAGTCTCTGACTGTCTATTCTATTTATTCCCCTGATCATCTTATAAACCTCTATCAAGTCACCCCTCATCCTTCGCCGTTCCAGTGAGAAAAGGCCTAGCACTCTCAACCTATCCTCGTACGACCTATTCTCCATTCCAGGCAACATCCTGGTAAATCTCCTCTGCACCCTCTCCAAAGCTTCCACATCTCTCCTAAAGTGAGGCGACCAGAACTGCACACAGTACTCCAAATGTGGCCTTACCAAGGTCCTGTACAGCTGCACCATCACCTCACGACTCTTGAATTCAATCCCTCTGCTAATGAACGCTAGAGTACAGTAATGAACGCTAAATAAACTGGTCTTTCATCTGGTTCTATGTAAATTTTCTGCTGAGATGTCTGCATCTATTTCACATACTCAATTTATTAGAGCCACTTGTCCAACTTAACTTTCACACTTAGTCACTCAATTTTATTTCCATCTTCACACCCTTTTCTGATACCATAAAGCCTTTACCAATTTCCATAAGACTTAATCACCCACTTTCCAACAGTTAACAACAGTTCAGAAAGTAATCACTCTACTACTTGTACATAATTATCTTAAATGTAATTAATACCAAAGAGAACTGTTAAGATTTGCCATTGTACCACCATGCCACTCCAATCGGTGACAGACCCAAGCAAGGCAGGAGGTGGCAAATTTTGGTATACATGCAATGTAAAGTAACCATGGCATGATGGCCAGGACGGAGAATAACCTGATCAAATATATGACAGGCAGGGGACCTTCTAAAGGAGGCAGGTCTGCCATGTCAGGAAGTCTTTGGCCCGACCTTCCATCCTCCTTGAAAACCCAACACCAGATGTCTTCTATAGGCAAATTCACAGAACTAAGTTTGTAGGAGGAAGCATTAGGGACAATTAGCAATCAAAAAGAAGGCCTACATTTGAAGATACTGAGTGACTATTTTGATTTTGTCTCCATCAAAAGGAGAACAAAACTGAGATATTGGTTGAGCTAAAAAGTGCTAGAGGAGATGTTAGAAAGACTGATTGTACTATCATTTGGACATAAACAAGATATAATCAAGAATGGTGAGGGAAGTACAGTGGCTCACTGCTGCCTCACAGTACCAGGGTTCTAGGTTCAATTCCAGCCTTGGACAACTGTCTGTGTGGATTTGCACATTCTCCCTGTGTCTGCGTGGGTTTCCTCCAGGTGCTCCGGTTTCCTCCCACAGTCCAAAGATGTGCAGGTGAGACGAATTGGCCATGCTAAAATGCGAATAGTGTTAGGTGCATTAGTTAGAGGGAAACGGGTCTGGGTGGGTTACTCTTCAGAGGGCCTGTTTCCACGCTGTAGGAAATCTAATCTAAAGTAATGGTGCAGATTAGGTACTGGCCATAAACTTCCAGTCTTCCTTAAGTAAAGACGTACCAGAGGACTGGAAAATTGCAGGTGTTACATTCTTGTTCAAAATGGTTAAATAACCAACAAATACGAGAGCCTATCAGTATAACCTTGGTGGTGCAAAAACTTTAGAAATAATAATTTGGGACAAAAGGAACAATCACAGATATTAACATTGGGAGAATTGATTAATTAAAGAAAGTTAGCAAGGATGTAGGGCTTAACTAACTTGGTTGAAATCTTTGAAGAGATAAGCTTAAATGTGGTTGATGTGGTGTAAATGGACTTCCAAAAGACCTGTGCTAAGGTTTCATATAATAGACTTGCCATAAAAGCTGATTCCTAAAGAGTTAAAGGAACAATAGCAGCGAGATACAATGTTGAATAAATGATAGGAAATAGAGTAGTAGTCAATGGTTGTTTTGCAGACTGGAGGAAGGTATTTCTCAGCAAGTGTACAAAGATGTTGCTTTTCATAATCTACATTATTGACTTGAATGTAAAGGACAGATCTTCAGAATTTACAAATGACACAAAATCTTGGAAGCATAGTGAATCATGAGGAGGATAGTGTTTATCTTCAAGAGAACAGATGAAATCTAATCTAGAAAAGTGTCTCAGGATGCATTTGATAACAAGAATAAGGAAAGGCAATAAGAAATGAAGTCAGTAAAATGGATGCAGGAATAATAGGGTCTTGGAATATAGATGCATAAATTGAAGATTACAAAGTAATTGAGAAAGACAGATGGCATCTTTAGCTTTAAAGGTAGAGAATACATGGATACAAAAACAAGAACGTTATGATGAATCTTTACAAAGTACAAATTAAGACTCAACTGATATATATTGTGATCAATTCTGGCAATGCATTTAAGGAAGAATATGATGATTTTAAAGAGGATGCAGAAAAAAGTTGTGAAAATGGTTCCAAACATTAGTCTTTGCTAGGTTGGCGAATCTGTGGCTGATTTCCTTTAAGTTAGAATAGTTTGTGACATGAGACTTCATAGAGGTGTTCAGAGTCATGAAAATCAAAAAAACTCATCTTAGTCACAGTCTAAGGTACATGGTAGGCCTTTTAGGATTGAGAATAGGAGAAATTTCTTCACCAAGAGTGTGAAACTTGTGGAATTCTCTGCCGCAGAAAGCAGTTAAGGTTAAAAATCAAGTCAAGAACATTAATTGTTTCAAGGAGTTAGGGTACAGTTCTTTAGGCTAAAGGGGTCAAAAGATATGGGCTGAAAACAGGAACAGGATATTGATTTGAATGATCTGCTGTGAACATATTGAACGGTAGACCAGGCTCAAGGCACCGTTCCCTCCGTGACTACCTGGTCAGGTCCACGCCCCCCTACGACCCACCCTCCCATCCTGGCACTTTCCCCTGCCACCGCAGGAACTGTAAAACCTGTGCCCACACCTCCTCCCTCACCTCCATCCAAGGCCCTAAAGGAGCCTTCCACATCCATCAAAGTTTTACCTGCAAATCCACTAATATCATTTATTGTATCCGTTGCTCCTCTACATTGGGGAGACTGGGCGCCTCCTAGCACAGCGCTTTAGGGAACATCTCCGAGACACCCGCACCAATCAACCAAACCGCCCCGTGGCCCAACATTTCAACTCCCCCTCCCACTCTGCCGAGGATATGGAGGTGCTGGGCCTCCTCCACCGCCGCTCCCTCACCACCAGACGCATGGAAGAAGAACGCCTCATCTTCCGCCTTGGAACACTTCAACCCCAGGGCATTAATGTGGACTTCAACAGCTTCCTCATTTCCCCTTCCCCCACCTCATCCTAGTTTTTAACCTCCAGCAACACTGTCCCCTTGACGTGTTCGGACTTGTCCGACCTGCCCAGCTCCTTTTCCACCTATCCACTCCACCCTCTCCTCCCTGACCTATCACCTTCATCTCCTCCCCCACTGACCTATTGTACTCTATGCTACTCTATCCCCACCCCCACCCTCCTCTAGCTTATCTCTCCACGCTTCAGGCTCTCTGCCTTTATTCCTGATGAAGGGCTTTTGCCCGAAACGTCGATTTTGCCTGTCCTCGGATGCTGCCTGAATTGCTGTGCTCTTCCAGCACCACTGATCCAGAATCAAGGGTCAAATGGCCTACTCCTATTCCTTTTTTTAATCTTTCTATGTAAAATGGAATTGGATAAGCATCTTAGGGAAATGATTTGTAGGGATTTAGGCGAAGTGAAATATTGTGACTAGCTAAATTGCACCATTTGTCAATTGGCTGGGTTCTGTCCTGTGCTGCTATTGTACTTTGATTAATTCTTATGATTTGCACTCATTAATTTATCTCACAGTATAAGAATGTGCAGGAGGTATTCTGACAGCAAGAAAATATTTACAGAATGATAGTGACTGGTAATGTACTGAAACCAGACTTTGGCTTTGTTAGATAACCTAAATCTAAATTCCAGCCTGGTATATTCTTCACATTCCAGTATTCCTGAGAGTTTCCTGTCATTAGCTGCATAATGTAAGAGGAAGGAAGAAACCTGGACTCTTGGCGTTCATTTCAAATTTGCTAAATTATTGTGGTAGATAAGAAGAAAGCAGTCACACTATTTGAATTCCTTTTTTTCTGTCCCACAGTTCAAGAAGGATATGGGTACTAGGAATAAGACTACATGAGTCATGTAGTTCTGTAAGATCAGCTCTTGGAACTAAAGACTTACAAAGGTTTACAGCACAGGAGGCAGCATTCAGCCCATAGGTCTATGCTAACCATCTGCTGAATCCAAAACTAATCCTGGTGTCTTCCTCCACATAGTCTTGTAGCAATGCTCAAGTAATCACACGTATCACTGTCTCCCCAAAGTTGACCATCAATCCTGAATTAATCCGCAGCTTTTTCTCCAATCTCTATATCATTTTTAAACCAATCCCATACCCCAATCAAAACTAATCCATTGCAAACTCTGTTGCATTATCCTGTGCTTCAAATATTGCTTGTAAAATCATTGTTCTCTGTCTCAAATACTCCAATTAGCAAAACATTCATGTTCCAACAATTAAAAACTATTTCACTGGTTTTTGTTTTGATGCTAAAATGCAGAGTGTAAAAGCTGATTTCTTCCCACTGCAGAACAAGTGTCTTGTCTAGGAATTTTGATGGCATGATAAGGGAAAGGTGGAGTACAGTACTGTGGTTACAGGAGATTCTAACACCTTAATGTCTTGAGTACAAAAAAGCCACTTCTTTTGGCACAACAATGTCTCAATGGATAGACAGTGTAATCAGTAGTACAGAAATTTTAATAATGCTTTAACTGCAGTTTCTCCCTCTGCCATCACCTAAAGGTAGTGACTCATATTAGTAACACTGGTCAGAATCGAGAACCTCATTTACGTGACTCTTTTTCAATTGTGAACTGAAACAGCCTGTGTCAACATAGTTAAAAATCACACAACACCAGGTTATAGTCCAACAGGTTTAATTGGAAGTACACTAGCTTTCGGAGCGACGCTCCTTCATCAGGTGATTGTGGAGGGCTCGATCGTAACACAGAATTTATAGCAAAAATTTGCAGTGTGATGTAACTGAAATATGTTCAACATATTGTCTAGCTATCACCATTGTTAACAGCTAACCCGAGAATGCAACTTTAAAAAAAAGGGTTTTGTGATTTACACATGAAAGAAGTGAAACTATCACTGTATTCTAACAGATGAAAGGCTTAACAGACAATCAATTTTTCAATGTATAATTTCAGTTACATCACAACTAAATGAATATGGAATACACAAAATAATGTACGTTTTACTCCGCAGGCCAAACCTTTTTACATTATAATCCTGTTTAGATGCTTGACAGAAGCCATTAGTTGCAGACCTGTAAGAGTTGGTGGTGGGATTTCATTTGCAGAATTGATAAGTTCAAAGAGCACATACTTCAGCATGTGGATTTTTGAAACAGTATTCAGACCTCAAGGTTTGGTCACATCTGTTTTAAAAACTGATTTAAAGAGACCACACAACTTTTAGTAATCAGTTACAGAACCATTCCTGTCTCTGAGATTGTGACTCCTCTTGGATCGCATCCTGAAGTTTGGAAAGTCCTACTGTAGTTGACAGGAAGTGTGGTTATTTGGGAGAGGAAGTGTAGGCCATTTCATGGGAATGCATCCCAACATCATGGTACTAACACACAAAGTTATCTATAAGTATTTTGATTTTTGTGTCTTGCAAGTGATGAATTGAAATTAATTTACCTGTGGAATGAATTAAGTTTCAAGCAACCATATACACAACCTAATGTAATTTATTTAAAAATAGTATTTTATGGGAATGATGTGGAAGAGTTGCATTAACTTGTACTCTGTGGAATATTCTCAAGTAGAAGTAATAAGGTATTGATTGTGTTATGGCATTACAAATACTGTATGTAATCTCAATATCTAAGAAAGGCTAGCTTTATTGTGAAATTTCCCTGAGCTCCTGAAACTTGATTTGAGCCAGGCAGATTTCAGAAAATCTGTTTGTTTGCTAAGATTCAGATTGATTTTGTTTGACATTATGTTGGTTTGACTTTCCCATTGCCAATAGCAGAAGATGAGGTTATTCCAAGTCATCTCCATCCCCATTAAAGTCAACAGAAGCCTCATTATTATACTCATCTCATTAATATGAATAAAGGGGTGAGTTATTTGTTTCAATTTATCTTCCTGCATCCATAACAGACCACCATGATATTGGTGTCAGATATCAGATCAAGCACTCCTGCAATAGACCATCTAGAAAGTGTTAATAACTTTCATTATGATATTAATTTTGATAGCTTATGCATTTGTATAAGAATGGTGGAGAAATACACTGGGTAACCTGCTTAAAAGCAGTCCCATGTTAGTGCAGAACCTGATATACTACAGTTTTGTCTCTGACCCTAAATTTTCATTTAAATTTTGTCATTTTGAAATTTATTTCAGAACATTGTTAAAGTGTAAATGTTCCACAAATGATTTAAAAGCAGCCAAAGAGATGATCTCATGACTAATTCTCTGTGTATATACATGTATACAAGTCAATTTTGCACCGGTATTCAGACAGAAATCAATGTAAAACTCGTGGGCTAAATTGACAGGTTTCCCTGGAAGATTTGCAGGCAGGAGGGTCCCATAAAATTCTGCAGTTGGCTTTCCTGTCACTGTTCTTTCCAGCTCCTAACCTGTTATAAATTTTATCAGGGATCGGCAAGCAATTTTTAGGTTGGTAGGCGAGGTCAAGGACAGGGCATATGCCTAACATGTAAACCTGCTCAGGCCTCAGGGATAGAAAATGGGGGTTAAGGGACATCTCCACCACTGGTTTCCTTTCCTAATCAGAATCCCCTTCACCAAGTTCTGCCCTGCCCAGCACTTAAGACCTCAATCATTTTTATTGCACTTGTATTTTTTGGGCGTGTAGTTTCAATTATTCCTTAAAGCCTCAAATTTAATTTCTTTGTTTCTTCCTAGATGGGAGAATTTGGACTATTAAGAGAACATTCAATTCTGTGAACATATGATTCTGGCCTAGTCAGGGAATGTTTCATTTGCAGTTACCTTTAAGAGGTTGAATTTGACTTCGTATCAAAAGGGTATACAAACATGTGAAATTAGAACCAAGATATGTTTGGTTGATCTGCTTGTGTTTCAAATTTTACATTTCTATCTATACTTGATAATCTTTTGATTCCCTTACTGAACAAACTAGCTATCTCTGCCTTACAAACATTTAATAACCTCACTAATTGTTCTATTAGTCATTGTGTATGACCATTGATTCCCTTATCATTTTGACCTTTGAAACCTTTTTCCTGAAATCCAGGTAGGTCAATGGAGTTACAAAATATCACAGTTCAAAGAGGCATAACAATCCCACCTTTTCCTGGTGACGGACAATAAGTGGGGCCACAACAACTTCAGAGCAAATATTTTTTTAAATTCTCCAATAAATACGCCAATCATCTCACAGAAGAGTAAGTTGTAAACTACTGAATTACTTAAATTTGTCAGTATTTGTAAGTTACAGTTGAATATGGCAATACAACATAATTTTGGTAAGGAATTTTGTAAAAACAATTCCAAAATCATTCATTTAAATTGTGTCAATCTTTTGATTTAATGTCATTAGACCATAGCACAATGAAATGAATTTTTTTTAAAAGTAATGAAGATGCTGACTTGGCACCTTTCATATTTAATTCCAAATGTAAAATTTTTTTATCTAGGTGTCTTTCTGATTCCACAGAAAAATGTTGATTTTTAAACACTAGTTTAAAATACATGAATATGAATGTATGAATATACATCCATCCTTAAGGACATATGGTTTACGTTAAAAATCTCCTAATCAATTATTGATCCAGTGTAATTTGCACTGTTAAGTTATTATTTATACTTTGGCCTTCAACCAGGCTCCTTGCTGGAGAGTATCATTTGACATATCGGATATCTATGGCAGTTATGTCCTACCGGATGGATAAACAGGGAGCTGAACCTCAAATTTATGGCTGAATGAAAATTTAGGTATTTGTAATTTGCAGACACTGAAGTGTTTGATCCATACTTGACTTTGTATTTTATGCTGGAATACTGTACATCTAAATCTGAAATCCATCTAAACTTGTAGCTCACATAGGCTGAAGTTTGATACAGAAGAATGCACCACCACATGAAACAAGAAAGTCAACATTACTGGCAATGCTCACAGCCAAAGATTTATTGAAGACTAGTTGGGATCCAATGTTAACCCAAGTATTATTCTCTCGCTTGTAAAGGGTGGGTTTGCCATCAGTGGTTGATGGCACTTGAGTTTAAATACTCAATTTAGTGTTTTTCTTCAATGTTGTCCTTAAATGAATTGGCTTAATAATAAAGCAACTTTGCAAACTAATACATTACAGCACCAAAAGTTAATTTCCATTTATGTGCAGGTTTAGAAGTATGAATAGAAAAGTGCTCATAGAAAAGTGAAGAGATCACCTAGTTAAGGTATTTTATTGGTAAGAGGAACTAAATGTCTGTATTTAGTGTTGATGTTATCTGTCTTAAGACTGACAACTTCCTTGGTTGCTCTGGAGTGTCCAGGAATTTGAGATTAATCTCCTGGACAGAGCTGCAAGCAACCTTGAAGAAAAGACATAAAAGCATTATAAATATTCTGTTTCTTTAATTTTCTTTGAGCAGTTTCTTTTATTAGTTACTAAAATAAAATAGATTTAACTGAGTGACGTGGAAGGAGGTGAGAGATTGTTCGATGAAGCCTTTTAGAACATTTAAATTCATTGTGCGTTGACAGTCCTAGTATGGCCAGAGTCTATTTCACAATGAAAACCTAACAAAGAAACCTTTTACTTTAGTGCCACGTCCACTTACATTTAAGAAAATTATCTGGGAATGCAGCAAGATCTTGATCAACAGAACCAGTGGGCTGAGAAATGACAGATGGAGTTTAATTTAGATAAATGCGAGGTATTGCATTTTGGTGAGTGAAACGAGGGCAGGACCTACATAGTCAATGGTAAGGCCTTGGTGAGTGTTATAGAACAGAGATCTAGGGGTACAGGTTCTTAACTCCTTTGAAGTGGAGTCACAGGTAGACTGGGTGGTGAAAAAGGCTTTTGGCATGCTTCCTTTTGTTAATCAGAGCACTGAGTACAGGATTTGGGATATTGCTGCTGTACAAAACATTGGTGAGGTTATATTTGGAGTTACTGCAAGCAGTTATGGTCACCCTACTATAGAAAGAATATTGTTAAACTAGAAAGAGTGCAGAAAAGATTTACTTGGATGCTACCTGCCCTGGAAGTTTTGAGTTATAAGAAGAGGTTGGATAGGCTGGGATTTCTTTTCCCTAGAATGTAGGATACTGAGGAGTGACTTCATAGAGGTCTATAAAATCATGAGAGGCATAGACAAGGCAGATAGCCAACAGCTTTTACCCATGGTAGGGGAGTCTAAAAGGTGAGAGGGGAGAGATACAAAAGGATCCAGAGAGGCAATATTTTCACACAAAGGATGGTGAGTGTCTTGAAAAGGCTGCCAGAGGTAGTGATGGAAGCGAGTACAATTTCATCATTTAAAAAACATTTTGACAGGTGCATGGATGGGATAAATGTGGAGGAATATTGGACCAAACACAGGCAAATGGGACTAATTTAATTGTGAAAACTGGGCAGCATAGGTAATTTGGGCAGAAGGTAAAAACAAGGACTGCAGATGCTGGAAACCAGAGTCTAGATTAGAGTGGTGCTGGAAAAGCACAGCAGGTCAGGCAGCATCCGAGGAGCAGGAAAATCAATTTTCCTGCTCTTCGGATGCTGCCTGACCTGCTGTGTTTTTCCAGCGCCACTCTAATCTAGAATTTGGGCAGAAGGGCCTATTTTCCATGCTGTAGACCTCTATGACACTAGGTGAAAACGCCTTTATTTTCCTGGCCAACAATCCTAAAATGTTGTATCTTAAACAGCCTAATTTGGATCGGTTGTTCTGGGAAAAAGAAAACTGATTTGAGCATATGTTGTACATTATGTCAGTAGCCATGATGTGGGAATGCTGGTGTTGGATTGGAGTGGACAAAGTCAGAAGTCACACGACACCAGATAAATGTCCAACAGGTTTGTTTAAAAACACAAGCTTTTGGGGTGCTGCTCCTTTGTCAAGTGAAAGCTTGTGATTTTAAATAAACCAATTGGACTATATAACTATATTACGTCAGTAAGTCATCTTTCCTGACACCTTAAAACAATGCAGCATTATTTTTAACAATCTGATACTATTCAAATGTATTTTATATCTATAGACTTAATATAAACTTTTCAGTATATTATAACTGTTATGGCATGGGGTAAACCCTTGTGCTAATTTAAGCTCAACACACAGAAAAGCTCACCTCACGCCATAAACTGTTAAATTTTGAGTGGCAAAGAACTATCCCAAATATCAGTTTTTTAAAAAAAATTAACATTTTTATTCTTTAAGCCCAAAAGAAAACTTTAAACAACAACTATTTACAACTCCTTGCTCTTAAACCTATTTTTTTCCTCCACTCTACAATATTGGTCCAATAAATTCCCTCTTAAATTTACAGCAAATCAATTTTCAAAACCAGTTGTCTTTGGATGTCGAACTTTCACTGTAGATTCCATTAGGTTGTCTTCAGTCTTCTGCTGCACAACTTTCTTATGGACAGGTACTTTTCAGAGAGCTATTCTGCTGGCAGTCTGATGATGCTTGGCTGCTCTTTGCTGTTCTCCCCAACTGCTCAAAATACCCAACTTTATATAGCCCAAAACGTCAGACTGGCTCATTGGTCTGATGTCGTCCAAAACAGTAAAATTCAAATTCGATTGGATTTTTGGTATCTGGGGGATAATTTAAATTGATTGACTGAATTTGAATTTGTTGTATACCATGGCAACGCAACTCCAGCTGTTTGTTTCACAACCAAATGTTAAATTTTTTAATTTTTCAGCACACTCTGTGCCAGTCAGAAGTTTCAGTTCCCTTAAAGGTACAGTACATGTCTACAACTTCATAACAATAATCAAAACATTGTTTTTCCTAAATAATACACTATATATTAAAAGGTGATGTATCACATTTCATCATAAAGTTACTTGTCATACTTTTCAAGTTTCAGCAGGTGAAGAACTAGAAAGTATAACTGCAAGGCACTGGAGCAACTGTAGATGATGAATTCATTCCCTCAAACTCTTCCTGGGGTCTCTTCCAAGGATCAGTTGTTGAAACTTACTTAATGCCATATGATTTGATCATCACAAGTGCTAAAGACTATGATGATACAATGGCTTTAATAGGTTATTTTATCCTGGTTTTATTAAAGAGAGGTTTTAAGGCAGAAGTGAGAAGCTGTTTATTTGGAATGCCAGTAAACAGCTTGTGAGGCCTTGGGGGTTTTTAGAAAGTCGAAACAATAGAAACAGCCTGGATGGGTGTGGTCAGCTCACTTAGACCAGGATTTCTAAAGGGTTTTTTTAAGCCTTTAGATTCAGCTGAAGCTGCTGGAGTCTTGAAGAAGTAAAAGTTAATTTTTCCCCTCTCGGTTACAGCTAAAAGCTGGAGTTTCTCTTCCTACTGCAGGTGTTTTCTGAATTTTCCTTTTTGCCATGGGTGTGTTTATGCGATGTTATTATATTGGAACAGTTCATTATTAATAGCTACTGTATCTATTATTCTGTTAAGTTTTTCAATACAGTAGTTTTCCCCCCCCCGTACCCATGGGGGATACGTTCCAAGACCTTCCGCGGAAGCCTGAAATCACGGATAGGAGCAAACCCATTCATTTAAATGGGAAATGTACCTTCATGGCATCCTTCTGGTCCCTGGTATAGAAACGTTCCCATTTATATGTTCAGGCCAAGATAAACTGCAGGCTAACTGAAACTGCGGCAACCAGACTCGTAGATGCGGGGTTGTTCTGTAGAGATAAGTTTTAAGTTATTCAATGTTCTTCATTGTTTTGTTGTATTTTAACTATAGTGTTTGAATAAATTGTGTTTTGCTTAACATTGAATTTGAGTAATTTGACCAGTCAAATTGCATTTGGAACACAGCACCTAACATTTAGGGTCATTTAGAAAAAGTTAGGGTCTAGACTACCTTCTTAATATATTTTGAGGGGGTCTGGTCTGATCCTTAACAGAACACAGTAAGTTAATCACTTTTTCATACATGAGCCCTTCATCAAATAAAATATAACAACCTGAAATTTCATAAACTGCACTTTCTGTTCACATGTTTAAAATCACACAATACTAGGTTTATGGTCTGTCACCCCAGTCCAACACCGGCATCTCCACATCATGTTCACATGTTGATTGATCTGCTCCGGTTTCTGGGGATGTGGGTTCAAATTCCTGTCATGGCAGATGGTGGAATTTGAATTCAATAATCTGGAATTAAGAATCTAACGAGACCATGAAACTGTTATCAATTGATGGAGATTAAAAACCCATATGGTTCACTAGTTCCATGAGGGAAGGAAATCTGCTCTCTTTACCTGGTCTGGTCTACATGTGACCCCAGACCCACAGCAATGTTGTCTGGAGTAACTGGGCAATTAGGGATGGGCAATAAATGCTGGTATCGCCATCGATACTCATATCTTATGAATTAATTAAAAGTAAGTTTAAAATAAAGTAATTTTAGTGTTTTCAAAACAGCAATCAATGAGTCACTTCTGTAATGTTACACAGTGCCCAAAGAGAGCAACACCTCCACCGTCATCACATGATAGAACACCATACCTCTCATTTCCAAAATGACACATATCACCAAAATGCAAGGTTTTTTTTTCAATATTGCTGAAAAGAGTTGCAGAGTCTTTCACCTTGCATTCATTGGGATGTAGAGGTACCGATGTTGGACTGGGGTGGACAAGGTTAAAAGTCACACGAGACCAGGTTATAGTCCAACAAGTTTATTTGAAATTACAAGCTATCGAAGCACTGTCCCTTGGTCAGGTTAAGTGAAGAGAGCAACCGAGCACAGACTTTATAATCAGAAAGACATTACAAAAATGGTGTGAGTGGAGTGTCGATGGGCCAAATGATGGGTCTCTACAGATGATCAAGAATGTCTGATGGTGTGAGTAAAGTGTCAATAGCTGACTAATACATGAAGGGATGATTTATAATCTGATTAATTGAGGCTGAGAGATAATTGCAAAAGAAAATGGTGCTGGAGACAAACCAAATGACTGGAATAACATGTTAGGTATAAGATGCCAAACTAAAGTAACAAGTAATCTAAAACTGTACAAACTAATTAAGATAGAGCGATCATAACAGGTTATCAAATGTGATGGTGTTAAAACAGGACAGTAAGGAAAATTTTACAGACTTGAGGCCAAGGAGAGAAGTCATGGACCTTGTTCATCTCCAGTTTTGGGGTCTTGTATCCTGCTCCCCTTTCATGCTTAACAGCTTCTGTCCAACATCTTTATAATCTTAATGATCTGTTTTCATGGTGTAGCACTAATTCCTGTCAATCCTATTATGTCTGCTAACCTTTATTGAATATGATTGTCACCTAGGAAATTCAATGTCATTGGTCATATGTTCTGTGGGTCCTCGATGAGCCTCAGATCTCCGACCACACATTTAGCAGGTGTTTCCAGGAGGTGAGAGCAGTCTTTGAGCCCATGATCACTGGTATTCCTTTCTTGGTTTCCTTTTCCATACTTGCTGCTGCTGACTGATGTTCTTGAAGAATCGTGTCCCTTTATACAGAAGGTTCATCTGAGCAAGGGTTTCCTTCATTGAGGTCTATGTTGTATTTCTTGTACAATATACAAAACAATACAACACAGAAACAGGCCCTTCGGCCCACCAAGCTTGCACCAATTCCTACTCCTTATTTAGACCGGCTACTTATTGCCATGAGTGGTTTCTATCCCTTTGTTCACCTGCCATTCATGTGTCTTATCAAAATATGCCTTAAAAATTGCTAATGTGTCTGCTTCCACCAGCTCCACTGGCAGTGCATTCTGGGCACAAGTTACCGTCTGAGAGAAAATGTTTCTCCACACCTCTCCCCTGAACCTTCCTCCCTCTCATATTGAATGTCATCTCTTCTAATTGATGCTTCCATTCTGGGAAAAAAAAGCCTCTGATTATCTACCCCATCTATGGCTCTCATAATTTTGTATACTTCCATCACACTGTCCCTCAGGCTCTGTCTTTCCAGTGAAAACAATCTGAGTTTATCCAACTTCTCCTCATAACTAAAACTCTCTGGACCAGGCAACATCCTGGTAAACCTTCTCTGCACGCTCTCCAAAACATCCAAGTCTTTCTGGTGGTGTGTGTCTTGAAATAAGCTTCAGAGAGTCCTTGATGCACTACCTTTGTCTTACTTGTGCTGAACAAAGGAGATTTGCTTTGCTATTCAGAACCGAGGCATCTTAAGCACATGGCTGGCCCAGTGGAGTTTGTTGTCAATGATCATGGCCTCGATGCTGGTGCTCTTTGCTCCTTCAAGGATGCTGATATTAATATGCCTGTTCTCCCAGCTAATGCAGAGAATCCACCTTAAACAGTATCGATGGTACTTCTCCAGGCCTTTGAAGTGGCATGTATACATAGTCCAAGTTTCAAAGCTATGTAGATGGGTTGGAAGGATCTCTGCCTTATACACAAGGATCCTGCTAGCTGCATGGATTTTGCAGTCATTGAAGACTCTCATTATTAGGCAGCCAAAGATGATGCTTGCAGATTGGATGCAATGTTAGATGAGAGGTGGCTCCCCTGATTGGTAAATGTTCTATATTTTGGTGGTTTTCTCTGTCAATGCTATTGAAGGGATAGACCAGAAATTGCCCTGAGACTAGTTGGTAAAGGATTCCAGTCTTCTTGAGGTTGAGGTTAAGGTTGAGAGCAATTCTTTAACATTTCCACAAAGATGTTAAGTGAGGCTTGAATATTCTCTTCCAAGAAGCAGACATGGCACTGTCATCGTTATACTAAAGTTCGACAAGTGACATCAGTGTCCTTTTCGATTTGGATTTCAATTGGTTGAGGTTAAAGGATCTTCCATATTGTTTGTGGGAGAAGAGTTAAATTCCTGTAGGTATATGTCTTGTATGGGAATGCTGTTGCATATTAGCAGATTCACGGTCCTTGACAGAAGGTAGATAATTGGAGCTGTTCTGGTTTCTAGGAATCTAATCTAATCTTTGAATTCTCTACATCGCCCCACACCAAGTCCCACTGAATAGAATCACAGTTGCTCACTCACTGCAGCCATTTACCTTTCCAGCTTCTCCAATGATTGGCTCATTCTCTCCTGTCTGTGCTGGAAAGGTCAATGAGAAACAGGTTGTGATGGGAGGAGCATGTGAGAAATGATATCTGTGACTGGAGGAGTTTTCACTGTCTGTGTCTCTCAGAACTAGAGTGACCATACTCGAGAGAGGTAATTCTGCTGCCTAGGCCCAGTGATTGGGTCGCCACAGACACGGGGATCCCAGTGATCATTACCATCGCATTGCAATTTTACAACCTCTGGGAAACTTGACAATAAACGTTGCTGTTATCCAAAAAATAACTGTTAATCACATTCAATTTCAGGTCACTCAGCCAATTTTGAATCCATGTTACTGTCCCACTTAAACTATGAGTTCTAATTTTACTCACAGGTCTATGATGAAACACAGGTCTTTTTAGCAATGGTCTTTTACAAGTCCAGTTATATTACATTACCCTCATTAACTCTTCAAATAAACTGCAGGACCATAATGTGTAGGAGCAGAAGTAGGCCATTCAGCCCATCAAAACCACTCCACCTTTCCATTAGATTATGGCTGATCTGATAATCTTCACTCTAATGTCTTTCTCCCATAACTATACATTTTCTTACAAATCAAATATCTGTCGATCTCAGGCCTGAATATAATAAACAATACACCATTGACAGTGCTCTATGATAAAGAATTCCACAGATTCTTCTATCTCTGATGGAGAAAAAATATCCTCCTCAAATAGGTGACATTTACTCTGAAATTATGCCCTCTGGTCCCAGACTGACCCACAAAGAGGAAACAACCTTTTTACAAGGCTGCCTCCTGCAACTGTCATCAGTTTAGACACTGACACTTAGGTGGGTAGGTTGGCTAGATTAGCGTATGCCATTTACTGATGAGCACTTCACTGCCATAGCTGACTAAGGATGTAAAGCCCCAGATCACTGTCACGTGATGGTCAACCAGAGACCTGGCCTCTGCAAAGGCAAGAGGGAACCCAATGGCATTGACAATCGGAGACTTAATCAATATGCATGAACAAACAGAAGAGCAGGAAGTAGATTTGTTGGAGGCACCTGGGCAACTTGACACAAAGATTGTGGGACTGCAGGAATGCTTTTGGGACCTGCAGATATGCCCTGGCTTGTGAGTGTCCAGCTGCTTCCATGTTCTTGTAGATGGCTGTCATGCAGAGCCAGATTCAACAGCCTCAGAGTCTGCTGGATATGTGTAGAGACCTGCACTCCATCAGTCTAGTCATTTGTTCTCAACAATACTGTGACAAGGAGCCTTAGCCTCACCCCACGTGCCCCTTCTTCACAAGGAAACAGGGAAGTGCCAGTGAGTATCCAGCTGGAGGAGGAACCACAGACAGGTTCCCCAGAAGATCCCTCCCACAATGCTCAGAAGATCCATTTCCAGCATGTCTGCCACTCTCAATCCTGTGGGAGCCCTGTACTCTAAGCAGGACACGCTCATTATGTCTGAGACCCCCAATCAGAAACGTCTCTGGGGTCACCCAACATAACCTCCGAGACCAATGGGCTCCATTGTAGGGCAGGCATCTCCATCTCAGCTGCAGAACCTGGGATTGCTGTGAGATGTGGTATCAAGAAAACAGGACACGTTCTCAGGGCACATAAATGGCATGGGTGACACATCACTGTGAATACATTCTCACATTTGTAAAAATATGTTAGCTTTCATCCATTAACAGTGAGTATCTGCCTAGCCACAAACTACAACATTGAAGATACATAGCCCACTCATCCTTAACTTTACATAATACATGATGGCTGCTGAAAATGTGTTGCTGGAAAAGCGCAGCAGGTCAGGCAGCATCCAGGGAACAGGAGAATCGACGTTTCGGGCATAAGCCCTTCTTCAGGAATGAGGAAAGTTTGTCCAGCTGACTAAGATAAAAGGTAGGGAGGAGGGACTTGGGGGAGGGGTGTCGGAAATGTGATAGGTAGAAAGAGGTCAAGGTGAGGGTGATAGGTCAGACTGGGGTGGGGGTGGAGAGGTCAGAAAGAAGATTGCAGGTTAGGAAGGCGGTGCTGAATTCGATGGATTTGACTGAGACAAGGTGGGGGGAGGGGAAATGAGGAAAGTGGTGAAATCCGAGTTCATCCCTTGTGGTTGGAGGGTTCCTAGGCGGAAGATGAGGCGCTCTTCCTCCAACCGTCATGTTGTTGTGGTCTGGCGATGGAGGAGTCCAAAGACCTGCATATCCTTGGTGGAGTGGGAGGGGGAGTTGAAGTGTTGAGCCACAGGGTGGTTGGGTTGGTTGGCCCGGGTGTCCCAGAGGTGTTCTCTGAAACGCTCCGCAAGTAGCCTGCCTGTCTCCCCAATATAGAGGAGGCCACATCGGGTGCAGAGGATGCAATAGATGATGTGTGTGGAGGTGCAGGTGAATCTGTGGTGGATATGGAAGTTTCCTTTGGGGCCTTGGAGGGAGGTGAGGGGGGAGGTGTGGGCGCAAGTCTTGCACCTCCTGCGGTTGCAAGGGAAGGTGCCGGGAGTGGAGGTTGGGTTGGTGGGGAGTGTGGATCTGACGAGGGAGTCACGGAGGGAGTGGTCTTTACGGAATGCTGATAGGGGAGGGGAGGGAAATATATCTTTGGTGGTGGGGTCCGTTTGGAGGTGGCGGAAATGACGGCGGATGATGCGCTGTACATGGAGATTGGTGGGGTGGTAGATGAGGACCAGTGGGGTTCTGTCCTGGTGGCGGTTGGAGGGGAGGGGCTCAAGGGCAGAGGAGGGGGAAGTGGAAGAGATGCGGTGGAGGGCATCGTCGACCACATCGGGGGGGGGAAAATTGCGGTCCTTGAAGAAGGAGGCCGTCTGGGTTGTACGTTTTTGGAACTGGTCCTCCTGGGAGCAGATGCGGTGGAGTCGAAGGAATTGGGAGAATGGGATGGCGTTTTTACAGGGGGCAGGGTGGGAGGAGGTGTAGTTCAGGTAGCTGTGGGAGTCAGTCGGTTTGTAGTAGTTGTCCGTGTTGATTCGGTCGCCTGAGATAGAAATAGAAAGGTCGAGGAAGGGGAGGGAGGAATCTGAGACTGTCCAGGTGAACTTGAGGTCGGGGTGGAAGGTGTTGGTGAAGTGGATGAACTGTTCAACCTCCTCGTGGGAGCACGAGGCGGCGCCGATACAGTCATCGATGTAGCGGAGAAAAAGGTGGGGGGTGGTGCCAGAGAATTTGCGGAAGATGGACTGTTCCACATATCCTACGAAGAGGCAGGCATAGCTGGGGCCCATGCGGGTGCCCATGGCTACTCCTTTCGTTTGGAGGAAGTGGGAGGATTGGAAAGAGATGTTGTTCAGGGTGAGGACCAGTTCAGTCAGTCGAAGGAGGGTGTCAGTGGAAGGGTACTGGTCGGTACGGCGGGAAAGGAAGAAGGGGAGGGCTTTGAGTCCTTCGTGATGGGGGATGGAGGTGTACAGGGACTGGATGTCCATGGTGAAAATAAGGCGTTGGGGACCGGGGAAGCGAAAATCATGGAGCAGGTGGAGGGCATGGGTGGTGTCCTGAAAGTAGGTGGGGTGTTCTTGGACTAAGGGGGACAGGACGGTGTCAAGGTATGCGGAGATGAGTTCGGTGGGGCAGGAGCAGGCGGAGACAATGGGTCGGCTGGGCCGGCAAGTTTGTGGATTTTGGGCAGGAGGTAGAAGGGGTGATGGCCCAAGGTATGAAGTGAGCAACTGCTACACAGTGTAGACTATAGATAAATTGCAAGTTATTGCTACTCTGATAATTCGGCTCAGATTTTCCAGGTAGCAAAACAATATATAGTGTATCACAGCTATTAGTGGATTGATTCTTAATGTTATGTGATATGTTCAAGAATTCTTGGGCAAGAATTTGGACTTCACACAGTAGGTTAATGCCTAAGGTTCATACAATGGATATTGCTCACAGGTATATTCCAATTCTAGTACAGTATATGGGTGTCTGTCTAATACTATTGTCTTATGAAAGGGTTCATATCACTTGAAATTGAGGCCTCCTCCCTCATCAAAGAAAACACATACCATGCATATTCTGGGTTTGGTCTCAGTCATTTGAAAAGCCATTGCACACTCTTTCTTTACATCACATTGGGAGGAAACAGTGGTTGCTTCTCAAGCAGAGTCTCAGGCTCAGGTTCTTATTTTTAGTGAACACCCAAATGTAAATGCTCCCTTCTTGCTCCCCATTAACTGTCAGCTTTGTCCATCTAAATCTTTACCTTCACACTTAACCTACCCCCTCCCTTCCCCACCACCCAGCTCTCATACCAGACTATGAGAAGTAACAACTCAATTCCTGTTAATGCACTCTACCTACAGAATTCAGTATTGAGTCCCACAACCTCACAGCATGACCGCTTACCTCCATTTATATTATACCCCTGTCACTACCCCCATGTCTCGTTTACTTTGTTCTCAGCGGAGTAGACCCATTTTCTCCTTTGCTCCCCTAGCATTTACTCCTATGCGATCACTCTATTACTCCTTTACCACTACGAGAACTGCTTTTTCGTTTGGTTTGGGCACCCATACCATCTGTTCCATTCTCCTCTCCTCCTCCCCATCTGTCAACAATGATTTTTTTAAAAAATCAACATTTTCCAGCCCATTTCATTTCTAGAGTCATGTTGTACTCAAAATGTTAACTCTGTTGCTGTCTCCATAGATGCGGCCAGACCTACCATGTTTCTCCAATACTTTCTGACTTTATTTCAGATTTCTAACACCTGCAATATTTTGCTTTAATGTCAGATCTTGTAGTCCACTAATCCTTTCCATCAAAGCCAGTGTGTTGCTCACCATTGGAGAACACCCTCCTCCAGCACTCTCCTTCCCTTTAATGCTTATCACCCCTGCCTCATAATGGAGATACCCTTTTCACAATGATAATCTGCATTTTAGCAGTCTGCCTCCAATCACTACAATTAAGTTAAAACCAAGAAGTGCAGATGCTGGAGATCTGAAACAAAAACAGAAGTTGCTGGCAAAACTGAGCAGGTCTGGCAGCATCTGTGGGGAGAAGGCACAGTTAATGTTTTGGGCCCAATGACTCCTTATCAGAACAGTTCTGATGGATTCAATGCATTAAAATAATTGAAGATGTGCCATGATGATGCTATGAGGCTGGTATGTCCTTGAGATGTTGGTGCCTGGTCTCCAAGATGGAACTCCAAAGGAGATTAAGCTGAAATTGCCAGGTAACCTGACTTTCACGCTGGGAATTGTCACGATCTAGTTTCTATCCAGCTGATGGTAGAATAGGAAACTGCCTATTAATGATGAGATTAAATAGTAATGAGGGTGATAATGAACAATAATTGGCCTCTCACCACTCACTAGCAAGAATCTCATCTCAACATTGAATGCTTCATTAGAAAATGGGACTTTTTACTTTCAAAGGAAGGCTTCAGTGAACATCTCGCCCAATTTTCCCAAACCTTTCACCACAGTCAATGCCATTCAGGGGCTAGGAAGATTCTGCCCTATATCAGTGATTTTGAAAAGGGGACCAATGTATGCTGGTCAAGTTTGATGATGACTTCAATAAAGTTTGGAAAATAGGTTGACAACAACAGGTAGAATTTCTGCACAGGGATACATAGGTCAAATGAGTGGGAAAACAATTGGCAAATGTGTATAAATGGATAAATTTTAGCTTGTACATTTTTGCACAAAGTATAAAAAAAAGTTTATGGGCACAGTTATATGGAGGAGTTTGAATCTGGAGACCACATCCTGAATACTGTGAGCAGTTTTGGTCTCATTTGAAAAAGAAGATAATTGCTTTAAAAGTAATTCAGGGATGAGAACAGATGAGAAAATCTTTTTGTAATCTGGGCCTGCAATAAAATTTGAACGTAGATGTGTGTAATTCTTAGATGACCTTACATACAGTTAATAATTTGAAACATGTTATTCTGCATATTCATCTCATAAGAGTAGGGTTATAATGCATAAAATAGTTAACCCTTTCCATGCTAAAGATAATTTCCTTATTATGATGGGAAAATTGAGTTTCACTCTGGGTTAAACACCACAAGATACACAGAATCAGTTTAACCAGTCTATGTCAACCTTTATCGTCCTCTATACAAACATGAACCTCATCCATGATACCACTCGGTTTCTATACCCTTTTATCTCTCTTTTTTTCCCAACTGCTGAATTAACTTGTCCTGGAGTCATAACAAGGTTTCTGTTTCAATCACTCATCTGTTTCATGCAGTTAATGCCCTCACAATTTACATCCAAAAAAGACTTCCTCCTACTCTCTAATCTAAATCTTACATTTAATCTTATAGGTAAATTCCCTTTGTCTAACCACTTAATCAGTGGAAACAACCTGTATATTATACATACCTCATTCACTCTGAAGAGATCTCCAGCTTAATACACTGTCTCCTAAATTATTCCAAAGTTGTTGTTTCCTGTAGCCTATAAGGAATCTCTTCCTCATGCACCAACTGATTGATCTGGTTGGAGTCTCATCTCCAGTTCCCTGTTCATATTCTATAATCCCTTGTTTATGAAATATCTAACTCAGCCTTGATAGGAAAGCTATGAATCCCTACCTAGCACTTTTTAAGAAAAAAAAACTTCATTCATTGAATTTGGGTGCTGCTGGTTGCGTCAGTATTTATTGCCCACACCTAATTGCCCAAAGGGTACTGAAGAGTCAATCACATCGGTCTCCAGACCCAGATCAATCAATAATTGGTGAACAAAAGCCATCTTTTGCCATGGTGGGCTTTGAACCACAATGCTACCACCTCCCCTTTATTGCTTTTCTCCAACAATGAACTCTATGATGCAGACAGGAATTGTGCCCTGTCCTGAGTCCTGGAATTGCTATGTGCAAACTGTAGTCATCCATCAAAGCCAAGTTTCAAATTCCGTGAATACGACAATTTAGACATTCAATTGGGCATCAAGTCAATGGATGGAGCAAGAATCCGGCAATTTGTTGCTCAGGAAATGAGAACTGGATAAATTTACATAAGCAAAGTGGGATGGTTACATTTCTGATCCCCAGAATTTCATTAGGCTGCAGTCTGATCTCAGTAGAGGGGCACAGGAGTTCCTTTGCAAGTTATCCGAGGTAAACCTGCCTTCCATATAAAAGCTGACATAAGACTGTTTGCAATAACAGTCACCCTGTTATTGGAGATGTCCAACTTCAAGCATGAAGCCTCCTCATCCCTAGTTGTTAAAACCAGGCATCACAGGTTGCAGCTTTAAAATACATGGTTTTGGCAGTCCCTCCAGAAGGCTGAGAGTACCTTTACCTATTGAATTCCACAAGAAATTTAAATTCACAAGATTGAAATCAAATTCTGTCCGTGGAGTGCAAGAACCTGATGAAATGCTGAGGAGTTTAAAATCACAAAAAAATTGCTTACTTAGAGGATGGTGAGAAAGCAGAAAGGTAGAAAGAAAACAAACTAAAAACAGACCAAGGACCGACCACAATTTTTTTTCAGGTATCTGCCAATCAGCTCTTTGTTCTTTCCATTTAGAGGAGATAACAAAGAACATAGAAACAGGAGCAGGCACCTCAAACTTGTTCTAACATTCAATCAGATCATGGCTGATGTATAAACTACAGATGGGATCACAGTCAAACAGGAGAATGCATAAAGCAGGACGTTTGAGGCATCAAGTCCAACAACAAAATATAAAACATAGCAAACGTCACAAATGATTACAGATTACATACAGTATGGAAACAGGCCCTTCGGCCCAACAAGTCCACACCGACCCGCTGAAGCGCAACCCACCCAGACCCATTCCCCTACATTTACCCCGTCACCTAACACTACGGGCAATTTAGCATGGCCAGTTCACCTAACCTGCACAGTTTTGGACTGTGGGAGGAAACCGGAGCACCCGGAGGAAACCCACGCAGACATGGGGAGAATATGCAAACTCCATACAGTCAGTCGCCTGAGACGGGAATTGAACCCGGGTCTCTGGCGCTGTGAGGCAGCAGTGCTAACCACTGTGCCACCGTGCCGCCCATGAGTAATTGTTTTTATTTTTTCATGGGATGTGGAAGATGCTGGCAAGGCCATCAGTTGATACCCCCTCCTTAATTTCCCTCAAGGATGTAATGGTGAACTGCATTCTTGAACCATCACAGTCCATTTGGTGCAGACAATGCTGATGGGGACAAAGTCCCAGGGTTTTGACTCAATTACTGTGAAGGAACGGTGAGATATTTCAAAGTCAGAATGGTTTATGGTTTGATGGGGAACATGCTTGGTTGTGGCATTGCCATTTATCCACTGCCTTTATCCTTCCAGATGATGAGGATCACAAGTTTGCAAGGTGGTGCATTATTGCAGTGCATCTTGTCAATTGATACCATTGTGCCTTGGCTGTGGAGGGAATGAACGTTTAAAGTGATGGATGGAATGGCAATCAAGTTCTGTCTCAAAGTTGACAACAATGAGATGAGAAAATCTAATTTTAACATTTTATTATGTTAACACAGAGAACTGATGACAATAATACATCATATACCAAACCAGCTCTTTACATTCCTTGGTTTGTAAGGGACCTCAGTCTTGCTAGCGAAACTTTTTCCAATTGTCCGAATATGGAACCATAAACACTGACAGCCAGTGTTGAAACCATTTCTTGTCCAATATAATGCAGCAGTAGCAGAGGCAATTCCAGAGATTAAAGTGTATCATCTGTCTTTTGGGGGATTAGGTTTAATTCTCCGCCTGTGGTACCTTAACATAAAGAGAGAGAGGTTTTAATTCTTTCATGGATCAACAAAATTGCACATGAAATGTGGAACATAAGTTTTGATGCTTCCATTGTTAAACCTTCTCCATTGTAATTCTTAGATGAAAAAAAACACAAAACTTCCATTAACTGAAACCATATGGTGATAAAACAAGTGAGTAGAAATAAGCACTAAAATAAAACAAAGAACTACAGGTGCTGAAGATCTGGAACAGAAACATAAATTGTTGGACAGACTCAGCAGATCTTGCAGCATTGTGGAGAGTTCGCAGAATCAAAGTTTCGAGTCCAGTTCCCTTCTTCAGTACAAGTAGATAGATGGCTTTTAATGTGCAAGTGTTAAGTTATGAACTTTTGACTAGGGTGTATGGAATGAGTTGCCATAGGAGTGGTCGAAGCTGGTACAATTACAACATTTAAAAGGCATCTGAGTAGGAAGGGTTTAGAGGGATACACCCTCACAACGTGCAGCCCTTCACTTCCTCTGCTCCAATCCCAACCTCACCATCAAACCAGGGGATAAAGGGGGCGCAGTGGTAGTTTGGCGCACTGACCTCTACACCGCTGAAGCCAGACGCAACTCGAAGACACCTCTTCCTACCGCCCCGTCAACCATGACCCCACCCCCCATCACCAAACCATCATCTCCCAGACCATACAGAACCTCATCACCTCAGGGGATCTCCCACCCACAGCTTCCAACCTCGTAGTCCGGGAACCCCGTACTGCCCGATTCTACCTCCTTCCCAAGACCAACAAGCCTGACCACCCTGGCCAACCTATCATCTCTGCCTGCTCCTGCCCCACTGAACTCATCTTCACCTACCTCGACACTGTCTATCCCCCCTAGTCCAGGAACTCCCCACATATGTTTGAGACACCACCACGCCCTCCACTTCCTCCAAGACTTCTATTTCCCTCACCCCCACTGCCTCATCTTCACCATGGACATCCAATCCCTCTACACCTCCATCTGCCATAACCAGGGCCTCCAAGCCCTCCGTTTCTTCCTCTCCCAACAGCCCCACCAGTACCCTTCCACCGACACTCATTCGTTTGGCTGAACAGGTCCTCACTCTTAACAATTTCTCCTTCGAATCCTCTCACCTCCTCCAGCCAAAAAGGGTAGCCATGGGGACCCGCATAGGCCCCAGCTATGCCTGTCTCTTTGTTGGCTATGTAGAACAGTCCATCTTCCGTAGTTACACCGGCATCACTCCCCACCCCTTCCTCCGCTACATTGATGACTGCATCGGCACTACCTCATGCTCCCACGAGGAGACTGAGCAGTTCATCAACTTCACCGACACATTCCACTCTGACCTTAAATTCACCTGGACTATCTCTGACACCTCCCTCCCCTTCCTGGGCCTCTCCATCTCCATCAACGACGACCAACTCAACACTGACATTTTTTACAAACCAACCGACTCCCACAGCTACCTGGATAACACCTCTTCCCACCCTACCTCCTGAAAAAATGATATCCTGTATTCTCAATTCCTCCGCCTCTGCCATATCTGCTCCCAGGAGGACCAGTTCACCCACAGAACACACCAGATGGCCTCCTTCTTTAAAGACTGTAATTTCCCTTCCCACGTGGTTGAAGATGCCCTCCAACACACCTCCTCCCTGAAACTCCACCCCTCCAACTGTAACAAGGACAGAACCCCCCCCCCGGTCCTCACCTTCCACCCTACCAACTTCCGCATAAACCACATCATCTGCCGACATTTCCGCCAGCTACAAACGACCCCGCCATCAGGGATATATTTCCCTCCCCACTCCTATCCACTTTCCACAAAGACCATTCCCTCTGTGACTACCTGGTCAGGTCCACGCCCCCTGACAACCCACCCTCACCTCCTGGCACCTTCCCCTACCACTGTAGGAATTGTAAAACTTGCGCCTACACCTTCCCCCTCACCTCCATCCAAAGTCCCAAAGGAGCTTTCCACATCCATTCACATGCACTTCCACAAATGTCATTTATTGTATCTGTTGCTCCCGATGCCGTCTCCTTTACATTGAGGAGACTGGATGCCTTCTCACAGAGCACTTTAGGGAACATCTCTGGGACACCCGCACCAATCAACCACACTGCCCTATAGCCGAACATTTCAATTCTCCCCCCACTCTGCCGAGGACATGCAGGTCTTGGGCCTCCTCCATCACCACTCCCTCACCACCTGACGCCTGGAGGAAGAACGCCTCATCTTCCGCCTTGGAACACTTCAACCCTAGGACGTCAATGTGGACTTCACCAGTTTCCTCATTTCCCCTCCCCCTACTTATCCTAGTTCCAATCTTCCAGCTCAGCACCATCCTCATGACCTGTCCTACCTGCCAATCTTCTTTCCCACCTATCTGCTCCACCCTCCTCTCTGACCTTTATCCCCACCTCCATCCACCTATTGCACTCTTAGCTACCTTCTCTCCAGCCCCACCTCTCTCCCATTTATCTCTCCACCACAGAGGCACCCAGCCTCAATCCTGATGAAGGGCTGCTGCCTGAAACGTCGATTTTCCTGCTCCTCGAATGCTGCCTGACCTGCTTTGTTTTCTCAGTACCACACTAATCTTGACTTAGAGGGATACGAGCCAAATGCTGGTAAATGGGACTAAACTAGTTTATCTAGTTGGTATAGATGAGTTGGGTTGAAGGGTCTGTTTCCATGCTGTACATCTCAATGACTCTATGAGATCAGAACGGCAAGAAGTAATGGAGGAGCAGAGAGACTAAAAGACCCACTAAAAGCCGAAGAACAGACATAAAAATAAAAGCTAATGGAATGTTGGGCTTTATCTCAAGAGGGCTGAAAGTTCTGTTAGTTTTGCGCAAAGCTCTGGTTAAACCCCCTGTGGAATACTGCAATTAGGTTTGGAAACCACATCCGAGATAGGATATACTATTGAAGATTAATGCATTCAGCCGAGTGACACTGGAGCTACAAGGATGAAAGTTGCAAAGACTTAATTTTCTATATTTAAGGGAAAAGAAATAAAGAGGTGATACAATTGCTGTGTTTCAGATGTTTAAGAGATTTGATAGAGTAATTGGAGAGCACCCTATTTCCTTGAAAGGGAAAGTCCAAAACAAAGGAGAGTAAATCCATTACAAACCATCTTTATATAAAATACATGATTCTCACATGCTGTAAAAAGTGCACTACGATCCCGACACAGCTCTGCTCAAATTGAACTAAGGATCAATATTCTACACGTGAATACAGCTTTAATGTTACATTTGATAAGATTTCATTTCAACATCTCTCATAAATATTGAAAGCCAATATCATTGAGTGAATATTCTATGAAGCAGCATGAATGACACTTACTGCCCAATTGGATACCAGCGGTGCTTTGTTGTGTAGAACATTTTACTGAGCTCTTCAATCGTAGGAGCCTGTTTATTACGTAGCACTGCCTTATCCAACCTGGCCTTCAGTACCTGGTCATGGGTCTCCTCTTTATTCTCCACAGGGGAAGGTCTTATTATAGGCTGCAAAACAGAATGCCGATCAAATCTGGAAGTGGCTGTCACCTTAATTCTAATACTTGGCCGATAAAGGAATAAGTTAAGAATTAATTTCAAGGACTTTATTTTATGTAGAAAAAGAACACAAAATAGAATAATGAACAGTACGAGGAAGTAGTGAAAACCATTATGCAAACACTCGGGCCTCCGTTGATCCTCTGCCTTCAGCTGCCTAGCTCCATTGTTAAATTTCCTCCAATTCTTTCCTACTATCATTGGACCATAAGACAAATGAGCAGAAGTAAACCATTCAGCCCATTAATGTTTCCATCAAATAAGTGGAGCTGCAGGACAAAAGATTTAAAATTCAGTCCTATAAACAACAAACAAAATTATGATTCCTTTTTTGTTTGCAAAATAATCACTGCTTAGATGTCCAACTCTTCAGTAAATTCATTCAATCAAGTGAAACGTGACTGGTGGGAGGGAGATCCAGTAGATATAGTGTACCTGGACCTTCAGAAAGCTTTTGATAAAGTCCCACATAGGAGGTTAGTGAGCAAAGTTAGGGCGTATGGTATTGGGGGCAAAATACTAACTTGGATTGAAAGTTGGTTGGCTGACAGGAAACAAAGAGTAGTGATAAACGGCTCCATTTTGGAATGGCAGGTAGTGACCAGTGGGGTACCACAGGGATCAGTACAGGGACCGCAGCTTTTTACAATATATATTAATGATATAGAAGATGGTATTAGTAATAACATTAGCAAATTTGCTGATGATACTAAGCTGGGTGGCAGGGTGAAATGTGAGGAGGATGTTAGGAGATTACAGGGTGACCTGGACAGGTTAGGCGAGTGGTCAGATGCATGGCAGATGCAGTTTAATGTGGATAAATGTATGGTTATCCACTTTGGTGGCAAGAACAGGAAGGCAGATTACTACCTAAATGGAATCAATTTAGGTAAAGGGGCAGTACAAAGAGATCTGGGTGTTCTTGTACACCAGTCAATGAAGGTAAGCATGCAGGTACAGCAGCTAGTGAAGAAGGCTAATAGCATGCTGGCCTTCATAACAAGAGGGATTGAGTATAGAAGCAAAGAGGTTCTTCTGCAGCTGTACAGGGCCCTGGTGAGACCACACCTGGAGTATTGTGTGCAGTTCTGGTCTCCAAATTTGAGGAAAGACATTCTGGCTATTGAGAGAATGCAGCGTAGGTTCATGAGGTCAATTCCTGGAATGGCGGGACTACCTTATGCTGAAAGACTGGAGCGACTGGGCTTGTATACCCTTGAGTTTCGAAGACTGAGAGGGGATCTGATTGAGACACATAAGATTATTAAAGGATTGGACACTCTGGAGGCAGGAAACATGTTTCCGCTGACGGTGAGTCCCGAACCAGAGGACACAACTTAAAAATACGGGGTAGACCATTTAGGACAGAGATGAGGAGAAACTTCTTCACCCAGAGAGTGGTGGCTGTGTGGAATGCAGTGGAGGCCTAGTCTCTGGATTCATTTAAGAAAGAGTTGGATAGAGCTCTCAAGGATAGTGGAATCAAGGGTTATGGAGATAAGCCAGGAACAGGATACTGATGAAGGATGATCAGCCATGATCATATTGAATGGTGGTGCAGGCTCGAAGGGCAGAATGGCCTACTCCTGCACCTATTGTCTATTGGTGAGAATAGACAGCTCAGTTGTCAAAGCTTCAAGGTTCATATAGCTTCCGAATTTTGCATATAGAGTTAGACTTTAAGATCTGATCACACCTGCTGAAGTGTCTCCTCAGTCTCTCTGCTCCTCTACATTTCCTAACTTCTTGCCACCATTCAATGAGATCATGGTTGACTGAATAATCCTCAACTCCACTTTACTGCCTTTCCTCATTACCCATGATTCTCTTGATTAAAAATCTACCTCAGCCTTAATGACCCCAGCCTCAGCAATCTTCGTTGGTGAAGATTTCCACAGATTCACTACCCTCTGAGAGAAGAAATTCCTTATCTGTGTCTTAAATGTGTCACCCCTATTCTGAGATTATGCCCTCTGGTTCTGGATTCTACCCTGTCAAATCCTTAAAAACATGTTAAAATAAGGTCACCTCACATTCTATTTAAGGCAAAGAGTACAGGCCACTACAATGAAACAACTGACCACTTTTAGATATCCATATATCCTTCCTGGCTGGTGCACTGGATAGTGCACAATAGCAAATATTCAATTACGTGTTCAACCAGAGGACAGGAATGTCAAACTTCCCTGTCTTTAACACAAGGTGTAATAAATTCATGCACCAGAAGAAAAACCATAAGATGCAGGAGCAAAGTAGGTCATTCAGCCCAACAAGTCCACTCTGCCATTCAGTAAGATCATGGCTGATCTGTAATCCTTAACTATTTCTCGGTCTTTTCCCCAGACCTTTTATTCCCTTACTGATGAAAAAAATCTATCTCGACCTTTAATACACAATGATGCAGCTTCTCCAATGATCTGAAATTCCTCCTCATCTCAGTCTTAAAATGGCGATCTCTTATTCGGAGGTTATGCCATTTGGTTTTAGACTCCCCGACAAGGGAAAACAAGCTTTCTGCGTCTGTCCTGTCAAGCCCCTGAACAGTCTTCTAGGTTTCAATACAGGTCCCCTCTCGTTCTTCTACATTCCAACAAGTACAGGTCCAATCTACTCAACCTCTCCTCATAAGACAGTCCTTTCATATCAAGGATCAACTTAACAAACTTTGTCTGGACTGCCTCCAATGCCAATTCATCCTTCCTTGGGTAAGGGACCCGAAATTGTTCACAATATACCCAACTATGGTCTGACCTGTATTTTATATTCCATTCCCTTTAAACTAAAGGCCAACATTCCATCTGCCTTCTGCAATCTCTCTCCATTTAAATAATATTCAGCTCCTTTATTCTTACAGCCAAAATGCATAATTTCACATTTTCCCATATTATATTCCATCTACCAGGTTTCGCCCATTCACTTAACTGCCTGTATCCCACTTTGTGCTATCCTCAGCACCTGGTTTCCTGTCTATTTTTGTGTCATCCAAAAACTTGGCTACAATACATTCACTTTCCTCATCTAAATCATTATTGTAAATAACTGAGGCCCCAGGACTATTATACCTTATTACACACCACTAGCTACATCCGAAAATTACTTTTCTTATCTATCTCTCATTAATATTACTGGAGGCTGATTAAAACAATGGGAGAAAATAGATGGAAAATTATTTTGACTTTGGCTCATTATAGGAAAATGAACAGTACATCATCACAATTTAAACTCATTAGGAGCAATTATTGGGTGTCAAGTAATACTGTATCATAAATATACATCACAACATAACTTCTTCAACTTTTCCACAAAAACCATCAATGTAAGAATCTACAGTGTTCTACCTTGGTGTGTTCATATGGGATGTCCACTGACGGGTGGTAACAAACTATTGTTCGCCCATCTGATGTGATCGCAAGGTCTACTTTACTGTCAAGAGATGAGAGTTGTTTCAGTAAGAATTCAAAAGCTGCAATACATGAATGTGACCAATCAGGAATGTAGTTACTCACCAATTGTAGTCATTGGGAAGAGCAGTATATGTCGACCTGTGACAAACACAACTCCAATCTCCACCTACACAAGATAACACAGCTCACAATTAGTCAATTTGCCCATATGTGGCGGCACAGTGGCTCAGTGGTTAGCACTGTTGCCTCACAGCGCCAGGGATCCGGGTTCAATTCCCACCCATCTGTGTGGAGTTTGCATATTCTCCCCGTGCCTGTGTGGGTTCCCCCCCCCCCCCCCCCGAGTGCTCCGGTTTCCTCCCACAATCACAAAGATGTGCAGGTTAGGTGGATTGGCCATGCTAAATTGCACATAGTGTTACATGCATTAGTCAGGGGTCAGTACAGGGTAGGGACGGGGACAGGGACAGGGTCTGGGTGGGTTACTCTTCAGAGGGTCGGTGTGGATTTGTTGATCTGAAGGGCCTGTTTCCATACTGTAGGGAATCTAATTTAAAATTATCAAGATATCTTCATTCAATTTCTTATTGTAAAAATGGATTTTAGTAAAGAAACAAAGTCCTATATTTCTGTAATGGTTTTTAAATACCAAAAGATATCTCGAAACACTTTGCAGCCAATGGGGAGCTTTCAAAATGTAATCTTTGCTGTCGGTAACAAAGCGGGGTTTATGCCCAAAACGTCGACTCTCCTGCTCCTCAGCTGCTGCCTGACCAGCTGTGCTTTTCCAGCGCCACACTTATCAACTCTGATCTCCAGCATCTGCAAGTCCTCACTTTCTCCTCGGTAACAAAGCAGCCAATTTCTCCATAGCAAGCTTCCATAAACAGCAATACAATAATAACCAGATAATCTGTTTTTGTGACTTTGATTGAGGGAAAAATATTGGCCAGAATGTTTTTTTTTTAATTTGTTGACTCATGGGACATTGGCATCAGTGACTGGCCAGCATTTATTGCCCATCCCGAGTTGCTCTTGAGAAGGTGGTGGTGAGCTGCCACCATGTGCTGTAGGTAACCCCACAATGGCATCAGGGAGGGAATTCGAGAATTTTGACCCAAATGATAGTGAAGGAACAACAATATATTTCAGGACAGTCAGTATGAAGTGAACTTGCAGGTGGTTGTGTTCCCATGTATATGCTGCCCTTGCCCTTAGAGATGGAAGTGATTGCGGGTTTGAAAGGTGCTGTCTAAGGATCTTTGGTGAATTTCTGCAATGCATCATATAGATAGTCATACTGGTGCTGAGTGTGTGGTGGAGAGAGTAGATGTTTGTGGATGTGGTACCTGTCAAGCGGGATGCTTTGTCCTGGAAGGTTTCAAACTTCTAGAATGTTGTTGGAGATGCATCCATTCAGGCAATTTTCCCAGCTCTTCTTTGAAATTGTGAAATGGGGTCTTCTGCAATCCAATGAGGGGGCAGGTAGGGCTTTGATTGAACATTTCATTCAAAAGATTCCACATCTGACAGCATCATATCCTTTTGGCACTGTGGGGTTCTGGCCTGGATTTTTGTATGACTCCTGGAGAGGACCTTAATCCATCACCTTGTATCTCAGACCCAAGACTGTGTCCAACTCAACTACTGCATGGGTCAGAATTACTAAACAAACTTATGTTTCTATTCTACGTATTTATTGATTTTGGATGAGAGGTCACAAAATATTGAGGTTTCATAATTCCAACGTTTTAATTTCACTATATTCTGGAATCCAAGCAATGTTATTTTTAGGAAGACCTTTAACTATAATATAAAATGAATATAGATCATACACTAATTTGATTGCACAGGAGGAATAAATGGGTACAATAGTGTAGTGGAAATAACAAAGCAAAGGTCAGGAGTACAAATCCCACTACAAACAGTTTTGGAACGGAACTCAACAAACCCAGTCATCTGTGGGATTACATTGGAAGGAGAAATACCAACTGGTTCACCACTGTCCTTGAGAAAGGGGGTTTTGAACTCATTACTTGCTTTGGCCAACACATGAATTCAGTCCCACACTAGGTGACTAATTCCTGCCACTTTCCAAATTTCTAAAAGCATCATTCTAAGCCCAATAATAATTCCCTACCTGCACCATCATCACAAAAAAATGGACAAGTTATGTCCTTCCCACCCCATCCCAAACACCACAGTTAGGAGTGTAAAATAAAGAATGGTGATGTTGCAGTCTTGTCATTGCTAGTTATTCTAGGTAGATTGAGAACTTAAATTCTTCTGTAATTAAAAATGTCAGATTTTTGTTAAAATTCAATTCATGGCCTTTATGGAAGGAAGCCTGTGGTTGGGACCTGAACCAACAATCTAGCTGAGTCTGAGACCTAACAAGTCTTACGGTTCTACCAGCAGTTCAAGAAGATGGCTCATCACCTTTACAGGGAAATTAGGAGCAGGCAGTAAAAGCCGTTAGCAAGGACTATGTCCTTGAGAATTATTTTGTTTTGTTTTGCAAAAGAGACAAATACCTGATCAAAATTGGTGCTTTGGCAGAGCAAGAAGACAAGAAGCAAACAAAATGGACATTTGAGAACAGGGCAGAACCAATGACCCTAGTTGGGAGACAAGGCCATTCAAGACTTTATAGACCTGTTGTGAGGATGACCCAGGGCAGATGTGAAGGGAGTCCAAGGAGATAGCAGAGGTTTTAAATGGCAACTTTGCACTGATCTTCACAAGGATTGACAGTGTGATAGAAATTGTCAGAGCACGTATTTGCAAAGGTCCTGTCTTGAATTAGGAATTTTAAAATAAATCAGGTTGCTAACCCTGAGGACATTCATTCAAGGATGCTGAAACAGGTGTGTATTTACTCTGTGCTCCCCTTACTCATATTTACATGTTCAGGGACTTCAATGCAGTGTGTAAAATTGATATCATTGAAGATGTCCAGACTGTGAATCCACAAGGAGAACCCAGACTGGCAGCAGACCAGAGGTTCAACAAATAGGACGAAAAGATGGATTTCATAATCAGTCTGGACATTTAACAGCAAGAGCAAAAACAAAAGAATAAAGGTGAGCAGAAGTGGAAAATCAGAGTGGGGAGTAATGCAGCACATTAATAATGAGCATATATGGGAGAAGGAAACAGACCATGCTGAATTCAGAGGAACAATATAAAGAAGCTTGAGTGGAGTATAGACTGGTTGGACAGAATGGCCTGTTTCTGTGTTGTATGTTCTGAACAATTTTATGCCTGACATGCATGTGACTGAATAGCTGAAGGAACAGTTACTTAAAATTATTCTGCATAGCTTTGAATGGGTGACAACTATCTACAACTCATGATAAATCCAGCTATTTATAAGTCATGGGTACATTATTTCTACTTGACAGAAATTCCATTTTCAATCTATATTTCAGTGCTAAGGACCAAACAAACACTAGCTATGTTGAAGAAGTTATGTTGAATTTGAAACTTTCTCCCACTCAGATACCGTTAGGCCTGCTGAGTTTCTCCAAGGCTCTCTGTTTTATTATTGCTTTGGCTATCTGGCCGCAACTATCTTTCAGCATCACAAAGCACTGTCCATGCTGACGAGCCAAGGACTTTTGCCCGAAATGTTGATTTTCCTGCTCCTCAGATCTGCCTGACCTGTTGTGTTTTTCCAGCACCACTCTAATCTAGACTCTGAATTCCAGCATCTGCAGTCCTCACTTTTTTCTAGTAAGATCAGTCTTGTCACTCACCAGGATGCCCTCTAGCCCCTGGAGTAATGCCCAAGCTATTGGCCATTTACCAGATTAGAGTGGTGCTGGAAAAGCACAGCAGTTCAGGCAGCATCCGAGGAGCAGGAAAACCGACATTTCGGACAAAAGCCCTCATTGCCCATTTACCAGCAACCAATTACTTCTAACTCCAATTCAACTTCATTCCATTCCTTGTTCGCCCATTGTATAGTTCAATTCGGATGCCACTTTCCGCTTGGTTGCAAAATTCCACAGTTTATCTTTCTCAGCAGCTCCACGTGTTTGCACAATCCCACCTCAGCCTCCGCCATGATCTCCTCTGTCCCCTCGCCCCTGCCACCATCAGTAACTCCGGTCACACTGATCCTGCGGACTGCACTCACGGTCTGTTCAATCTGCCGCACATTCAGGTGGGCAGCGACCCCAAAACAGCTGAATATCGCTCCCCCCCCCCCCACCCCCTTCCCTCCAACCCACGGGGCCAGGACCCCACACAGACACACACACAGGCCCCTCACTGGGTGGTCACGCCCCTCCGTCCCCATGGTAACCCTCAGTCTCTGAGCTCCCCGCGGCCCAGGGAAGGAACCGGAAAAGCCGGTATTTACCCCGACCCCCGGGGCTCGGTACCTCTCAGCGTCCGCCCTCCGCCACGGGACAACAAACGGCCGACAGCAGCCGTCACCCATCGACTTCCTGCTGCCACCGCCATGTTCGCTTCTACCGGAACCCGGTCCCTTCCGCAAAGCGTCCCCCTGGTTGGAAACACGTCAATCCGACCCGGGTTCCGGGAACATCGGTTCCGCTGTAGTGGGGGACGAGGAAGGGAGTGGAACACCGTGTCCTGTCACTGATGGCTTCATGATTAAGGTTTAGAGATAGGAGTATGAAATTAATGTGGAGATAGGAGTATGAAATTAGTGTGGAACAGGTTACATTTAGAGGGAAAATGGCTCATTGACTTAAAAGATTGAAAAATAAATACAGAGCCAGTCTCACTGTGGGATCTATTAGGAGGGAAAGGGGAGGGGTAGTAATGGCTGTAAGGTACATCATGACTTATTGATGGTGAAAATACCTTAAATTATGCACGAGGTTCACGCCAGTTATGGTTCTCTGAGGGTCACATAAAGCAGTAGGTTGTTTGTGATTTGTGGTGAAGCCTTTAACACTGGACGAAAAGTAAATGGGCAACTGGCCTACACTGACTAATATAAAAGCAAAATGCTGCAGATGTCAGCAGGAAATTTGAATGAAACAAATTCTTATGTTTCAAAAATTTTGTAACCTGAACACTTTCCTCCCAACCAAAAGGCATCTGCTTGCATGATATTGAAATTAATTTTCCTGTTACATGCCATTCTTAAAGTTTATTGACATCTTGTATTTTGTCAAAGTCCTCCTTTATTTACTACACTGACCAATTTGGTGTTGTCTGCAAGTTTTAAAATTGTATAACTTTAAAACTGTACTCCTGATGCCCAATCCTAATGGTTTCTGTAGTTGATTTTTTTCCCTGCAACGCTCCTTGTGGAATACCACTTTTCATCTTTTGCGAGCGTGTATTATTACATTTCCCCATTCTGTGTTTTCTGTTTTAAGAACAGCTAGCTATTCAATCTTCTACGTGTTCTCTGACTACACATACTCTTACTGCATCATAAGTCTGCAATTCAAAACCTCAACAAAAGCCTTTTGAAATCTTAGTACTGGTTATTCCCATTACTTAATGAGATTGTGGCTGATTGGCATCCTAACTGCATTGATCTAGCTTTTCCTTAAATCCTTTTATCTTTGGTTAACAAAGAGCTATCAATCTCAGATTTAAAGTTAATAATTGATCTAGCATCAGACAGTCATAGAATCGTACAGCATGGAAACTGACCTGTTGGTCCAATCAGTCCAGACCAAACATAATCTTAAACTAAACTAGTCCCACCTGCGCTTAGCCCATATCCCTCCAAACCTTTCCTATTTACATAGTTATAGAAATGTCTTTTAAACATTGTAATTGTACCCATATCCACCAATTCCACACACAAACCATCCCCTGTGTAAAAAAATTGCCACTCATGTCTTTTTAAAATCTCTCTCCTCTCACTTTAAAAATGTGCCCTAGTCTTGAAATACTTGAGGATAGACAAGTCCCCCGGGCCTGACGGGATATATCCTAGGATTATGTGGGAAGCAAGAGAGGAAATTGCAGTACCGTTGGCAATGATCTTTTTGTCTTCACTGTCAACGGGGGTGGTACCAGGGGACTGGAGAGTGGCGAATGTTGTGCCCTGTTCAAAAAAGGGAATAGGGATAACCCCGGGAATTACAGGCCAGTTAGTCTTACTTCGGTGGTAGGCAAAGTAATGGAAAGGGTACTGAGGGATAGGATTTATGAGTATCTGGAAAGACACTGCTTGATTAGGGACAGCCAGCACGGATTTGTGAAGGGTAGGTCTTGCCTTACAAGTCTTATTGAATTCTTTGAGGAGGTGACCAAGCATGTGGATGAGGTTAGAGCAGTGGATGTAGTATACATGGATTTTAGTAAGGCATTTGATAAGGTTCCCCATGGTAGGCTTATGCGGAAAGTCAGGAGGCATGGGATAGAGGGAAATTTGGCCAATTGGATAGAAAACTGGCTAACCGGTCGAAGTCAGAGAGTGGTGGTGGACGGCAAATATTCAGCCTGGAGCCCAGTTACAAGGGGAGTTCTGCAGGGATCAGTTCTGGGTCCTCTGCTGTTTGTAATTTTTATTAATGACTTGGATGAGGGAGTCGAAGGGTGGGTCAGTAAATTTGCAGATGATACGAAGATTGGTGGAGTTGTGGATAGTGAGGAGGGCTGTTGTCAGCTGCAAAGAGACTTAGATATGATGCAGAGCTGGGCTGAGGAGTGGCAGATGGAGTTCAACCCTGCCAAGTGTGAGGTTGTCCATTTTGGAAAGACAAATAAGAATGAGGAATACAGGGTTAACGGTAGGGTTCTTAGTGAGGTGGAGGAACAGAGGGATCTTGGGGTCTATGTTCATAGATCTTTGAAAGTTGCCACTCAGGTGGATAGAGCTTGTAAGAAGGCCTATGGTGTATTAGCGTTCATTAGCAGAGGGATTGAATTCAAGAGTCGTGAAGTGATGTTGCAACTGTACAGGACTTTGGTTAGGCCACATTTGGAGTACTGTGTGCAGTTCTGGTCGCCTCACTTTAGGAAAGATGTGGAAGCTATGGAGAGGGTGCAGAGAAGATTTACCAGGATGTTGCCTGGAATGGAGAATAGGTCGTACGAGGATAGGTTGAGAGTGCTAGGCCTTTTCTCGTTGGAACGGCGAAGGATGAGGGGTGACTTGATAGAGGTTTATAAGATGATCAGAGGAATAGATAGAGTAGACAGTCAGAAACTTTTTCCCCGGGTACAAGAGAGTGTTACAAGGGGACATAAATTTAAGGTGAAGGGTGGAAGGTATAGGGGAGATGTCAGGGGTGGGTTCTTTACCCAGAGAGTGGTGGGGGCATGGAATGCGCTGCCTGTGGGAGTGGTAGAGTCAGAATCTTTGGTGACCTTTAAGCGGCAATTGGATAGGTATATGGATGGGTGCTTAAGCTAGCACAAATGTTCGGCACAACATCGTGGGCCGAAGGGCCTGTTCTGTGCTGTATTGTTCTATGTTCTATGTTCTACTAGGGAATGTCAACAACCATGAACTGTATCTATATCCCTCATTATTTTATAAACTTCTATAAAGTCACCTCTCTACCTCCTATACTCCAGTGAAAAAAAATCCAGCTTATTCAGCAATTGCAGTTTTGTAGTTTGTAGAAAAGAGACAGAATTTCTATCATCATTTGCATGATGAATGGTATCCCAATTTCACCCTGAGAGATCCTACACATTTTTTAGAGTCTACCTCCTAATGCTAGATCCCCTGACGAGTGAAAATAATTTCTCTGTCTCAACCCCTACTTGTTCCTGAAAACTATGATCGAGTCTTCAAAATCCCAGGGTACTGTATTCAGTGCTAATTTGTGTCATGTTGGAGTACTGTGGTAGCACACTGGAAATCATGTTGTACTGTGGTAGACCTGCTTTCCCAGAGACTTTGTAAATGTTAAAAATGGTATCAGAGTGCACAAAGGCTCCAATTTACCTGTTGAATAGACCCAGGTTAACAGAAAACATGGGTCAAGTTTCTGTGCTTAAGAAGAACTGTTATTTATAACAATAAATAGGTCCTAAATAGAGAGGAGAAAGCGAGGATTGCAGATACTGGAGACGTCAGTCGAAATGTGTGGTGCTGAAAAAGCACAGCAGGTCAGGCAGCATCTGAGGAGCAGGAGAATCAATGTTTTGGGCATAAGCCTTTCATCAGGAATCCTTTTCCTGCTCCTCAGATACTGCCTGATCTGCTGTGCTTTTCCAACGCCACCCTTTTCGACTCTGACTTCTCCAGCACCTGCAGTCCTCACTTTCTCCTTGTTGCTGGAAACCTCACTGAGAAGCCTCTTCCAAGCATGCCCACCTTGAAGATGTTCTCATCCTCCCTCCACATGAGCCCTAACTAAAGGTAAACAGCTAGCATATAATTCCACTAGTTTAAACTCTAACCCCCTTCTAAAATCCTCTTCACTCATACACAGTCAGACCAAAATCACTGGTTTATAAAATACTGGAGAAATAAGTCAATCTTCAGGATCCAATGGAGTATTCCTTTTGTTTCGCAAGGAATCAAAGGACTCAATTTAACAATAAGTAGAATTTAACACAAACCATGCATATTTCCACATATTGATAATGGATTCCTGCACGTAAATGGATGGGAATTTGTTATCAATTGTTTTAATAGCTAAATCCAAACATGTTCTATTGAGCTACACAGGTGAAGAGGAATCAACTGTAGATGCATTACGTTTACTTCTTTCTGTTTGAATTGTACTTATAATGGAGGAAGCTCAGTGGCCGAATGATATAACCTTTGCTCTATATATAGAGATATATAGCATGGAAACAGACCCTTCGGTCCAACTTGTCCATGCTAACCAGATATCCTAAATTAATCTAGTCCAATTTGCCAGCACCTCATCCATAAATATCTAAACCCTTCCTATACATATACCCATCCAGATGCCTTTTAAATATTGTAATTGTACCAGCCTCCACCACTTCCTCCGGCAGCTCATTCCATGCAGGCATGAAAAAGTTGCCCCTTAGGTCCCTTTTAAATCTTTGCCCTCTCACCCCTAAATCTATGCCCTCTAGTTCTGGACTCCCCAACCCAAAGAAAAGACCTTGTCTATTTATCCTATCCATGCCCCTCATGATTTTATGAACCTCTATCAGATCACCCCTCAGCCTCCAGTGCTCCAAGGAAAACAGCCCCAGCCTATTCAGCCTCTCCCTATAGCTCAAACCTCCAACCCTGGCAACATCCTTGTAAATCTTTTGTGAACCCTTTCAAGTTTCACAACATTCATCCGATAGGAGGGAGACCAGAATTGGTCACAATATTTCAATGACCTGGACAGCTGCAACATGATTTCCCAACTCCTATACTCAATGTTCTGACCAATAAAGGAAAGCATACTAAATGCCTTCTTCACTCTCCTATCTACCTGAAACTCTTCTTTCAAGGAACTGTGAACTTGCACTCCAAGGTCTCTTTGTTCAGCAATATTCTCCAGGACCTTACCATTAAGTATATAAGTCCTGCCCTTATTTGCCTTTCCAAAATGCAGCACCTCACATTTATCTAAATTAAACTCTCCTTATGTAAAACTTGTGTGTTCTAGCTATGAAAGCAAAAATACATCCTTTAGCCATTTTAGTCAACAAACAGAAATGCAGAAAATAAAATGATGTAGTCTTTGTCATATGGAATGAATTGAATTGTCTGAAGACTGGTGTCTGTGATAGAGTCATAGAGGTATACAGCACAGAAACAGACCCCTCTGTCCAATCAGTTCATGCAAAACATAATCCCAAACTAATCTAGTCCCACCTGCCTGCTCCTTGTCCATATCCCTCCAAACCTTTCCTATTCATTGTACCTATCTAAGTGTCATCTAAACATTGTAACTGGGGTGAAATACCTCATCCTAGGGAAAAAAAAACACCTACTATTAACTCTATCTATACCTCTCTTGATTTTATAAACCTATATGAGGTCACCATAGGCTGTGATAGATCACTCATTCGGCACTTCTGGCTGAAGACTACTGCGAATGCTTCAGGCTTATTTTTTGTATTAATATTTTGGACTCCCTATCATTGATGATGGGGATATTTGTGAAGCCACCTCCTACAGAGAGTTGTTCAATTGTCCACCACCATGACTGGATGTGACAGGATGACACAGTTACTCCAGCTGCAATGAAATTGTGACATTTATATGTATGCATTTTGGTGTCATTTGCTGTGAATTTGGGTTCTGGGGTTCTCGCCCATCTCTAGTTGCTCTGGAGATGTTTCTCAAACCTTCTTAAACCTGCAATCTTTGGGAATGCAGAGAATCCAATAATACTGTTATGAAGGAAGTTTCAGTATTTTAACCCAGCAACAGTGCAGGAGCAGCGCTTTGGTTCTAAGTCAGAATGATGTGTGGCTTGGATAGAAACTCGAGGTCGTTGTTTTCCCATCATGGGGTGTTGGCTGTGTTTGGAATTGACAATTGGCTGTTGAGGGCAAAACTATAATGCTGATACTTCTAGTGTCATGGACAGATGCATCTGTGACAGGATGATGTTAAATAGGTTTTTCTCTCTTCTTGCTTCTCTTACCGCTTGCTATAAACCAGTCTAGCAGTTATTTCCTTTTGCCTCATCCAGGTAGATCAGTGACACTCCAGAGCCACTCTTGGTGATGGACATTGAAGTCACTTACACAGAGTACATCTTGTACCCTTGACACCCTCAGTGCTTCAGTGTCTTGTTGAAGATCTTTTGAAAACCCAAATATATTACATCTACTACATTACCTTTATCTTCCATTTCCATTCAGTCTTCAAAGAATTTGATGTATTTAATCAGGCTTGGTATTTGCTTTGAATGTGTGCTGATTACTCTTTATTGTATTTTCGGTTCCTAGACATTTTTCCATTCCCTCTTTATATAACAAGTCCATTATGTTTCCTGTTGATGCTAGGATCATTTTTCTTTTTGGGATACTGTTGCTACTGGCTGAAACAGCATTCATTGTCCATCTCTAGTTGCTTTGGAGATGCTTTTCAAACATTCTTAAACTCTTGCAATCTTTGGTATGCAGACAATCCCACAATCCTGTTATGAAGGGAGTTCCAGCATTTTAACCCAGCAACAGTGAAGGAACAGCGATATAGTTCCAAGTCAGGATGGTGTGTGGCTTAGATAGAAACTCGCAGGTTGTTGTTTTCCCAACATCTGCTGCTTTTGTCCCTCTTGATGGTAGAGTTTACGGGGTTTGGAATATGTTGTTGGAGGAGTCTTGGTGAGTTACTGCAGTGCATGATCTAAAGTCCCCTGGAATTGCTCTACATTCCTTTTTAAATATGGAAATTGTGTTAATCTTCTGGTACCAATCCCTTTATTAATGAATTATATGTATATGTATGTAATTGGAGTGTCTGTTGTCAATACAAAAAATAATGGCCACTCAGAGTCACATGTGCTTACTCAGTAGCACAGTCTGTTGACAGGATTTGAAGATGCAGATGGCAGAACTCACCTGATCCATGTTCTCTCCCTCACAAGCAACATTCAGATTTCCTGATATTAATTCACTTGTTCATTAGGTGTCTGCGGTAAAAATGTCTTCTTTTTTAATTCACTGGTGATATTTTACTATTGTATGACTGGTGACACAGCTCTGTCTTACACTCTTAGGCAAATTACTGGCTATCACTCATTCTCAAAAATGTTTTTAAATGTTAATTTCACCATTTGCCTTTCAGCACCTGACTACTGACAGTGGGAGTTAATGTTGAAGGACCAGCACTCTGAAAGCTCGTGCTTCCAAATAAACCTGTTGGACTATAACCTGGCGTTGTGTGACTTTTAATGGTGGGAGTTAGGTTATACCTCACAATGAGAGCTCTCAATGAAGTGAATTGTTACTCATGGTCTACAATGCTCCACCTAGTGGTAACAATGCCCAAAAATTCAGTTGTGCGTAATAGGGCCTATATTTCTTCAACTTCCTTTAATATGCAAACACATAGTCAATCTAATTGAGGGGCTTTCTTCTCTCCAAGCTTGATTAGTTTATCAATACTCCCCCCCTATCTATCTGAAATGTATTACTTTTGCTGATCCATTGTTGTGGTGGAAGGTGGAGGAGGCCCTGAGGATGGGAGCCCAACATCTTTCTGCCACCATGGTATATTGTCAACATTAGGAACCTTAAGGTGCAGCTGCCTGCTGTGCCATTAATTGAGTTACAATAACCCCATTTTTGAGGCCACTTCTGCCCCCAGATGTATTTTGTCACCATCAAGCCGGACAACCACTTTGCCGGCGTGACCTCCAAATAGAGTTATAGAGCTGTACAGCACAGAAACAGATCCTTCAGTCCAACTCGTCCATGGCGACCAGATATTCTAAATTAATCTAGTCCCATTTGCCAGCAGTTGACCCATATCCCTCTAAACCCTTCCTGTTCATAGACCCATCCAGATGCCTTTTAAATGTTGTAATGGTACCAGCCTCCACTGCTTCCTCTGTTAGAGACCAAACAAAACTGCAAATGCTGGATTCACAGGTAGACAAGCAGGAGGCTGGAAGAACACAGCAAGCCAGAAAGCATCAGGAGGATGCATCAGCCTCCTGCTTGTCTAACTTGGGGTCCACCATCTGCAGTTTTTTTGTTGTCTCTCACCAAGTCTGTACCATTGTGAAGACTCTTCAAAGGATGCCCACTTTGACAAAGTTCTCTGCCTCCAGACCTGAGGTAGTGTTACACCCGAAACGTTAACTTCTCCACTTCCTGATGCTGCCTGGCTTCTTCCAGCCTCCTGCTTGTCCACCACATCCTCTGGCAGCTCATTCCAAGCAACACCCTCTCCATGAAAACATTGCCCCTTAAGTCCCTTCTAAATATTTCCCCTCTCACCCATAAATTATGCCTTCTAGTTCTGGATTCTCCTACCCCAGGGAAAATACCTTGTCTGTTTATCCTATCCATGCTCCTCATGATTTTATATATCTCTACAAGGTCACCCCTCAGCCTCTGACGCTCCAGGAAATACAGTCCCAGCCAATTCAGCCTCTCCATGTAGCTCAAATCCTCCAATCCTGGCAACATCCTTGTAAATCTTTCCTGAACCTGTTCAAGTTTCACAATATCCTTCCTATAGGACAAAGACACTCCAAGGTCTCTTTGTTCAGCAACACTCCCTAGGACCTTACCATTAAGTGTATAAGTCCTGCGAAGATTTGCTTTCCCAAAATTCAGCACCTCACATTTATCTGAATTAAACTCCATCTGCCACTTCTCAGCCCATTGGCCCATCTGGTCCAGATCCTGTTGTAATCTGAGGTAACCCGCTTCACTGTCCACGACACCTCCAATTTTGGTGTCATCTGCAAACTTACTAAATGTACCTCTTATGCTCGCATCCAAATCATTTATGTAAATGACAAAAAGTAGAGGACCCAGCACTGATCTTTGTGGCACTCCACTGGTCACAGGCCTCCAGTCTGAAAAACAACCCTCCACCACCACCCTCTATCTTCTACCTTTGAGCCAATTCTGTATCCAAATGGCTAGTTCTCTCTGTATTCCATGAGATCTAACCTTGCTAATCAGTATCCCATGAGGAACCTTGTCAAATGCCTTACTGAAGTCCATATAGATCACATTTACTGCTCTGCCCTCATCTTTGTTACTTCTTCAAAAAACTCAATCAAGTTTGTGAGACATGATTTCCCACGCACAAAGCCATGCTGATTGTCCCTAATCAGTCCTTGCCTTTCCAAATACATGTACATCCTGTCTCTCAGGATTTCCTCCAACAACTTGCCCACCACTGAGGTCAGGCTCACTGGTCTATAGTTCCCTGGCTTGTCTTTACCACCCTTCTTAAACAGTTGCACCACGTTTGCCAACCTCCAGTCTTCCGGCACCTCACCTGTGACTATCGATGATACAAATATCTCAGCAAGAGGCCCAGCAATCACTTCTCTAGCTTCCCAAAGAGTTCTCAGGTACACCTGATCAGGTCCTGGGGATTTATCCACCGTTAACCATTTCAAGACATCCCGCACTTCCTCCTCTATAATCTGGACATTTTGCAAGATGTCACCATCTATTTCCCTACAGTCTATATCTTCTATATCCTTCAATGGAAGTGAGAAGATTTGTAGCTCGGGAGCTCGTTGTTGTGGTTCTGTTCGCTGAGCTGGGAATGTGTGTTGCAGACGTTTCGTCCCCTGTCTGGGTGACATCCTCAGTGCTTGAGAGCCTCCTGTGAAGCGCTTCTGTGATGTTTCCTCCGGCATTTGTAGTGGTTTGAATCTGCCGCTTCCGGTTGTCAGTTCCAGCTGTCTGCTGCAGTGGCCGGTATATTGGGTCCAAGTCGATGTGCTTATTGATTGAATCTGTGGATGAGTGCCATGCCTCTAGGAATTCCCTGGCTGTTCTCTGTTTGGCTTGTCCTATAATAGTAGTGTTGTGCCAGTCGAATTCATGTTGCTTGTCATCTGCGTGTGTGGCTACTAAGGATCCCATGCAAGGACTGCACAAAACACTACATAGGACAAACAGGAAGACAGCTAATGATCCACATCCATGAACACCAACTAGCCACAAAACGACACGACAAGCTATCCTTAGTAGCCACACACACAGATGACAAGCGACATGAATTCGACTGGGACAACACTACTATTATAGGACAAGCCAAACAGAGAACAGCCAGGGAATTCCTAGAGGCATGGCGCTCATCCACAGATTCAATCAATAAGCACATCGACCTGAACCCAATATAACTTGTCAGTTTCTCTGACACACCTAAGTGTTTGAGTAATTCCCTTACAATTTCAGCTTTACTTTTGTCCTTCATTAAACCCAAATCTAATTTCTTTGCTAATTCTAAAAGTATGGCCTTTTTCTTTCCTTCTAAACTTTCTTGGCAATTTTGAGAATCATCTTCAAATCCCAGAACCTCTTTAGCAATTTTAAGGGCCATTTCTCTCATCAATCTTCTTTGTTACTTTTTCAAAAATCTCAATCACATTTGTGAGACATGATTTCCCACACACTAGGCCATGTTGACTATCCCTAATTTGCCTTTCCAAATACATGTACATCCTGTCCCTCAGGATTCCCTCCAACAACTTGCCCACCACCAATGTCAGGCTCACTAGTCTATAGTTCCCTGGCTTGTCGTTACTACCCTTCTTAAATAGTGGCATCACATTAGCCAACTTCCAGTCTTCCAGCACCTCATCTGTGACTATCAATGATTTAAATATCTCAGCAATGGGCCCAGCACTCAGTTCCCTAGCTTCCCACAGAGTTCTAGGGTACGCCTGATCAGGTCCTGGAGATTTATCCACCTTTATACATTCAAGACATCCAGCACCTGTAATATGGACATTTTTAAAGATGTCACCATCTATTTTCTCACATGCTATATCTTCCATGTCCTTCTCCACAGGAAACACTGATGCAAAATACTCATTCAGTATCTCCCCCCATCCAATCTCTTGTTTTACAAATTGTGGCAGACTCCCAGCGGTTTCTGGGAGGGCCCCCTCTGTAAAGGTCACTTTGTGACCTCTGAATGGGTTACCTGAAGACAATAGTCCTTCCATCCAACTGTGAGGAGAAAGTGAGGTCTGCAGATGCTGGAGATCAGAGCTGAAAATGTGTTGCTGGAAAAGCGCAGCAGGTCAGGCAGCATCCAGGGAACAGGAGAATCGACGTTTCGGGCATAAGCCCTTCTTCAGGAATCCAACGTGGCCAATAGTCAACACTGCGGTGATGGCACTGTCAGATCACCATGACATTGCCCCCAATTTTGATAGCCAGTATTGCTACCTGGTCCTGACCTCCTCCCCGAAATGTACCTATTGCTAGAGAGTACCACATCATTAGGGCATTCTCATCCTGGAGCTGCAGTCCCAGCAGCAGACATTGCCAGCATTGACACAGCCAGGGTAGCTCAGCTGCCAGGCCACGCCTTCCCCTCAATTCAACAATGACCCCAGTGGTAGTAGCTGGCCGATTGACAACTGCAGGTATTTCACATCCCAGAATCCAGCCCCCTGCCAAAGGGAGTTCAGTTATCTATAACATTACTGTGAGTTTATGTTCTGAAATCCTTAGTGATATCAGCCTTATCCAAATCCTTCTTTTGTTATTTATGTATCTCTAAATTTTTTACTACATTTTATATTTTGTAACAATTTAATGTTATTTCTGTCAATATTTTAAATAATTTACTCCTAACATTTTTGATTTCCTTTGATCTTCCTTTCTTGTGTTGTCTACGTACTTAGCATGTGACTGTTCCTTAAGTGTAAAGTCATCGAGTTATGGACATATACAGCATGGAAACAGACTCTTGGTCCAAACCATCCATGCCGACCAGATATCCCAACCCAATCTTGTCCCACCTGCCAGCACCTGGCCCATATCCCTCCACACCCTTCCTATTCATATACCCATCCAAATGCTTTTTAAATGTTGTAATTGTACCAGCCTCCACCAATTCCTCTGGCAGCTCATTCCATACACGTACCACCCTCTGCATGAAAAAGTTGCCCCATTAGGTCTCTTTGATATATTTCCCTTCTCACCCTAGACCTATGCCCTCTAGTTCTGGACTCCCCCACCTCAGGAAAAAGACTTTGTCTATTTATCCTATCCATGCCCCCCCATGATCTTATTAACCTCTATAAGGTCACCCCTCAGCCTCTGACCTTCCAAGGAAAACAGCCCCAGCCTATTAAACCTCTCCCTAAAGCTCAAATCCTCCAATCCCGGCAATATCCTTGTAAATTTTTTCTGAACCCTTTCAAGTTTCATAACTTCCTTCCGAGTACTCAAATTCTGACCAATAAAGAAAAGCACACCAAAAGCCTTCTTCACTATCCTATCCACCTGTGACTCCACTTTCAAGGAGCTATGATCCTGCACTCCAAGGTCTCTTTGTTCAGCAACACTCCCTAGGACCTTACCATTAAGTGTATAAGTCCTGCTAAGATTTGCTTTCCCAAAATGCAGAACCTCACATTTATCTAAATTAAACTCCATCTGACACCCCTCAGCCCATTGGCCCATCTGATCAAGTTCCCGTTGTAATCTGAGATAACCTTCTTTGCTGTCCACTACACCTCTAATTTTGGTGTCCAAAGTTAAAAATCACACAGGTTATAGTCCAACAGGTTTAATTGTAAGCACACTAGCTTTTGGAGCGCCAGACAATACGTTGAAGGTTTTAGCCCCATGTGTTCTCTGTCTGTGCCATGATGTTTAGATTGATTCTAATATAAAAAGTGAGATAACAGAATTGTACATGGATTCATGCAGTTTTTGAGAAAAGTACAATGTAACTCTGAAAGTACAAATTCACCCGACAAACGTATATGCATATGTATATATGTGGGTCTTTGTGACACATACACACGCACACATATACATATACGTATACATATACGTTTGTGGGGTGAATTTGTACTTGCAGAGTTACATTGTACTTTGCTCAAAAACTGCATGAATCCATGTAAAACTCTGTTATCTCGCTATTCTATGATTCTATTCTATAACTCTAGAAAATTCTGAAGATTCACTACCATCCTGAGTGAGGAGATTTACCCTCCTTTCAGTGTAATATAGCCTATCCATTAGTCTAAAGACTGTGCCCCCTGGTTTTGGATTTGCTAGCCAGAAGAAACATCCTGTTTGTATCCACTCTGTCACACCCTGGAAGAATTTTGTAAGTTTCAATGAGATCACCTCTTATTGTTCAAAACTATGGGAATACAGAGCCAGTTTCCTCAATCTTTCCATATAAGACAATCCTACCATCCCAGGGATGTCCGATGCACTCCCTTTGTATATCCTTCCTTAGATAAAGTTGCCAAAACAGTATCTAACACTCTAGATGTAGCCTCACCATGGCTTTGTACAATTGTCGCATATCATATTTACTTTTATACTCAAACTTCCTATGATGAAGGCCAACATACCATTTACCTTCTTAATTTCTTGCAGCACATCTATGCTAACGTTTGGTGACTCATGAACAAGGACACTCAAGTCCTCTAGGATATCAATGCTTCCCAACATTTCATCATTTAAGAACCACATTATCTTTCTACTTTTTTTTAACCAAATGGATATTTTCATGCTTATCCACATTATCTTCCATCTACCACATTATTGTCTATTCACCTAATCTGTTCACATCCCCTTGAAACCTCCTTGCATTGTCCTGGCAACTAAAGGGATCATAGAGTATGGGTAGAAAGCAGGAACAGGGTATTGAATTGGATGAACAGCCATAATTGGACTGAATATGGAGCAGGCTGAAAGGGCCAAATGAGGTAAAAAGGTAAAAAGGCTTTATTCCTGATGAAGGGCTTTTGCCCGAAACGTCGATTTTGCCTGTCCTCGGATGCTGCCTGAATTGCTGTGCTCTTCCAGCACCACTGATCCTGAAAGGGCCAAATGGCCTACTCATGCTCCTGTTTCCTATGTTTCTATGTTTACATTCCCACTCAGTTTTGTATTATCAAAAAATTTTGAAATTTTGCATTTTGTGCTCACATCCAAATAATTTATATAGATTGCAAACAGTTGTGAACCTGCTACTAACTATCTCACTAGTAACAGTGTGCATTCTTAGGAGATCTGTTTATCGCTACACTCTGTTTTTTATCTATTAACCAATTCTCAATCCACCCTAGTATTTTACCCTGAATTCTATGTGTTCCAATTTTATCCACTAACCTCTTGTGGGATCGTGTCAAAACCCCTGTGAAAATCCAAAAATGACCTGTCCAACAAATCCACTCATTCTCCCTTACCTATGCTACAAAGTCGTCACAAGGAAAGTTTAAATCGGGGGAGGACAATTTTTTTAACCAAAAAATATTAAAACCTATCATGAAAGACTCATAGGTATGAAAGTGTAGTACATCACCAAAGTAAAAAAAAGTTTAATTTGATGGGTGATTTTTTTTTCATGAGAAATGCTTAAAATTTTTTGAAAAGCGTTGGAATTTAGTTGAAACGGCGGTGCATCGCAATAAAACGTTTGGGACATTGGGGGACACCCTCTCCTCTTTCACCCTCAGGTAATCCAACCTGTTCACAAAGAGTTCGAACTTTGTACAAGTCACACAGAGAGAACAATCTGGACAGCAGGAGATGTGCATCAAATCTTTGCAGCAATTACTCAAGATTGTTGGAGTTTCATGAAAGTCCACGTTATGATTTTTCCAATCAACCTGTACAGAGATGTACAAAGTTAAAAATCACACAACACCAGGTTATAGTCCAACAGGTTTAATTGGAAGCACTAGCTTTCGGAGCGACGCTCCTTCATCGGGTGATACTGCCCCCACTATAACCTGATGAAGGAGCGTCGCTCCGAAAGCTAGTGCTTCCAATTAAACCTGTTGGACTATAACCTGGTGTTGTGTGATTTTTAACTTTGTACACCCCAGTCCAACACCGGCATCTCCAAATCATGTACAGAGATGTTATTACAAAACTCTGGAGTAGGTGAGACTTGAACACAGAGCTCCAAGCCCAGTGGTACGCCATTTCATGTTTATTTTATATTAAAAGCAGTTCTACCATTGCGTCGATCTTTTATTTCTGATATTTCCAGGGAAGATTCAGCACATTATTTAAAAACAATTTAATGAAAGGTTTTGAATTTCGGACAAAATAAACGCGCTGATGCCATTGTATTTTTAATGAAGTTTTAACAAGTTTTCGATTGAGCTTCTCGTTGATTTTCAGATGGAAAGGGTTTCTCCCAATGAGTTAATCGTTTTATTGTGATCTTGTAGTCAATCTTTGATTCTTCGGTGAAAATGTCTGATTTCTCAGACAGAGATTCTCTCTCTCATTTCGTGGCGTGTTGCTGCCAACAAACTTCACTCTCGGGGGGGGGGGGGACATATTTTTGATCAACTCTTTTTTTCTAATATCCGACATTTTTAAGCCTTTAGTGAACAGTTTGGATTTCAGGGCAAAAAAAAATTCTAACCAAATGTGATTTTGATTTTGGGTGGGGCGAGTTGCGGGGATGTAATCTGTTTACTTGAAGGCCCGGACTATTTTTGGAGTCTTTTATTGAAAAGTTTTGAGTTTCAGGCAAAATGTGCTTCTCCCACCGAGTACTTAGGTACACGAGTATGTAGAAAGAAATTGTGTTGCCTATAACATTCTTGTCAACGATTTCAGAATCTATTAAAAAGGAAAGAAAGGCTTGCAATTGTCGAGTTGCAATTATACATTTTAAGTCCAGCGCTAACCAAATTCCTTTGCAATTTCAGAACTTTTGAATGTAATTTGAATTGCAACGATTTTAATGACCTCTAATATCGTATGTACAACAACATAGCATAGAACTGACCTGGTATTTCCATAATAACCGCTTACTAAGGGAAGAGAAAAGGCCAGGTGTACTCTATAAAGCTCTTTGCTCAGTAAAATTGTCTCCGATTACTTGCTAACTTGCTTGACCGAGGTACAACTGAGACCGATGATCTCTCGATCTCTGCCACTCGTTTGTGAAGCGAACCAGACAAAACACATCCAAAAACACTTTTCAGGGAAGCGCGTTAATGTCCAAACAGCGGCGTGACGGAAGGAGGCTCGGTCTCCCGGGTTCTAGCAAAAAAAAACCCAGCCGCTTTAACCGAAGGAAACACCGGGAAACAACCCAGCCCGCGAGGCGAATGGTCAGTGCATGCTGGAAAGTAGGAAGTTTGCCGGGATTTCAGCAGAACCCGCCTCCAAGAGAAGTCGGGAGTTCGTTTTCCAAATTAATTAAAGTGTACAAAACGAAGGTAAGAAAATGACCCAATCGAGGGAACGGTTTGTGGTCAAAATAATGTTCGTTCGCTCGCCATCTCTTTCTGTAAAGTGTCAGCGGGACATATCGCCCACCAAATCTCACCATCCCCATGAGGAACGTGAATTCACTTTCTGCCCCCCCCCCTCCCTCCCTCCCCTCCTGGAATTGCCCTGTGAGGAGGGTGGATTTGAGGACACTCCCGGGGTTATTTCCACTGGCCGCCCTCTCAGGACGAGAGTTCCCGGGGGGGCACTGTCTCCCCCCTCACTGCACATCTGAAAATAAACAGGTATGTGCCTTCTTTGGGTGCCAATGGTTTCACTCCGAATCCCAGCGCATAACGCGTGGGCATCGAATTAGACTCGGTTTGCCTGCTCCTCGCCATAATCGGGGGGGGGGGGGGGGGGCAAATCTCACAGAATCCCGGGACTACTCTGCCCCCGAGCAAAACCAAAACCTGCTCATCATTGGAGCTGAAGGACTTTGGCGCCCGTGGCGTTAAGGTTTGGATGGCTGTGTGCTCTTTGCAATTGTTTAGCGGTAAATAAAATTCAGGGGCCGGAGATATCACTCGCTCCAGAACCAAAACTACATCTGATCTTCGTGTTTAACAAAATAAAAATCACCGGGAGGGCCCAAACTGAACACCTCTCTGGTTCTCTGCAGCGAATATACTGAGTTTGAAATTCTTAGCATGTTCACTTCCAAAACAAAACAAACCCCCCCCCCCCCCCCCCCGCAAACATCTGTGTGCTGGCTGACAGATTACTGTACACAAACATCAGCCTCTCTCTGTTCATAAACACCGAGCACGCCTCGTCCGCCCAGGATCACAGAGACACGCCACGCAATGATTTAAAAGGTTAAAAGTCGGTTGAGGTGTCTGAATTGGGATTGGCAACTTCCACCTTCTCCAAACCTTGGGTTAGTACCAACTAGGCTTCGCTCGTAAACATTCACGGCATAACAAAAACGGCTGGAAAACCTCAGCAGGTCTGGCAGCATCTGTGGAGAGAAATCAGTTAACGTTTAGGGTCGAGTGACCCTTCCCCAGAACTGTTCCAGGTTTTGTTTTCTGATTTACAGCGTCCGCAGTGCTTTGGGTTAGCATTTAGTACATTCCCAGCCGACATACAAGAAATTGTCCTTATCGCCCTGTGTATATGTGTCTGTATGTGTTTGTGCTTGTGTGTGTCTCTATCTGTGAATGTGTGCTTATATGTATATGTATCTGTGCGCATATGTGCCTGTAAGCGTGCCTATATCTGTATGTGTCTGTGTTTGTGTGGATGTATGCGTAGTATTGTACGTGTAGAGATATGTAGATGTATAAGTATGAGACATTGCATACAGACAGGTACATATAGAATATATATTGCATATCAACCTGTGTCTTGATAGAGATTTCTGGGGATGACTCATTTCTCTGAGCGTGTAGAAGCAGAAGCGGGGCCATGCACTCTCCCTTTGCCCAAGGGATTGGGTAGATTGGGTCCATCTCTCTCCTCCTGCCCCTCTGCCATCCGTCCCCGGGTCTGCTTCACTGTCATCATCAGCCTGGGAACCTCGAGGGATTCTTAGAAGTAGCTCTCTCTCTCTGGCCCTGTGCACAGTAAAGACAGGCTGCCCTCTGGGGGAGGGAGAGAAGAGACATAGGGCACTGACTCTCTCCCCCTCTCCCCGGGAGAAAGCTGCAGCTGGATTCAGGCCCCCGCCCCCAGTGGGAAGGCGGAGTGGGGCTGTCCTCACTCTAGGCTGGGCTCCAGGGTAAATTCAGGACTCAGGCCGCTTTCGCTTTTAGAGTTGGCCGATTGCCAGAGGCTTCACGTGACACATTTCCTGGAAAGTTCCTGGAAAGTCACCCCCGTGTGTGTTTATGTGGGAGGGGAGTGGGAGGTGGAGAAGGGCGGGCGGGGGGTGGAGACTGGCGCCAGCTAATAGCAACACTGCCCTGTGCTGCAGCGTGCAATATTCAGCTACACAGCAAGCTATCTGCTCTGCCAGCACCAGCTCGCTCATAAACCACACCCTGCCTGCCCCGGCTCTCACTGCCTCTGCTCCTGTCACTCTCCCAGTCCCTGCCCCATTCTCCCAATCTCAGCCCTCTTCCCCAGTCCTTTCCCACTCCCTACCCCTCTCCACCAGTTTCTATCCCACTCCCCTAGTCTCTGCCCCCTGTCCCGTCCCTCACCCTATCTCACAGTCTGTGCCCTCTCCTCTCTCTCCCAGTCTGTGCCCTGTCCTCTCTCTCCTAGTCTGTGTCCTCCCTCTCTGTATCTCTGTTCCCCAGTCTGTGTTCTCTCTCCAAGTCTGTACCCTCTCCTCTCTCTCTCCCAGTCTTTTCCCTCTCCTCTCTCTCTCCCAGGCTGTGCCCTCCCCCTCTTTCCCAGTCTGTTCCCTCTCCTCTCTCTCTCTCTCCTAGTCTGTATCCTCTCTCTCCCCCTCCCAGTCTGTGCCCTCCCCCTCTCGCTCCCTGTCTGTGTCCTCTCCTCGCTCTCTCTCCCAGTCTGTGCCCTCCCCCTCTCGCTCCCAGTCCTCTTCTCTCTCCCAGTCTATGTCCTCTCTCTCTTCCTCCCAGTGTGTGCCCTCTCTTCTCTCTCTCTCCCAGTCTGTATCCTCTCTCTTCCCCTCCCAGTCTGTTCTCTCTCTCTCTCCAAGTCTGTGACCTCCTCTCTCTTTTTCCCTCCCAGTGTGTGCCCTCTTCTCTCTCTGTCTGTGTCCTCTCTCTTTCTCTCTCCCAGTGTGTGCCCTCTCCTCTCTCTCTCTCCCAGTCTGTATCCTCTCTCTCCCCCTCCCAATCTGTGTTCTCTCTCTCTCCAAGTCTGTGACCTCTCTCTCTCTCAGTCCCTGCCCTTACAGTACGACGCTGTAATCATTAGTTTCCAAAGTAGAAGGGAACATTGCGGGCATGTCTGATGCTGTGACCCAGTAAGGGATTGGGAGCCGCTGAAGCGTACCCTGACTCTGTAACCCTTCCACACAGGAGCTGTGCAGCTGAAGCGGAACAGCCCAGGGTCTGTGATGGCGATGCCTATGGGCACCGCGGGTTTACTCAGCGGGTCCTGTCTGATTGCCAGCTGCCACTTTAACACAAGTCCGTAAACACGCTGAGATGCGCTGGTTTTCCAGTCGAATTGTGGGAAGCGAATGGAGACAATAACATTCTCAAGGCACCAGCAGAAACTAACCCCGGAAGCTTCTGCATTCTCTCTCTTTCTCCCTCACACTCCCATCCCTCTCTCACTCACTCTCATTCATACTGTCACTCTCATATACTCATGTTCTCTCACTCCCATCGCGCTCTCACTCACTCACCGTCATTCTCAGACTCACACGCCCTCTTTCACACACACCCTCTCACTCACACACCGGAACTCACACACATCATTTTCACTCATATCCCTCTAACTCACACACACCCTCACTCTTACTCCCTCTCACACAGTCCCTCACTCCCCTCTCTCTCACACTCATTCCCTCTCTCAGGCACACTCTACAGGGTGTATCTGGATATGTCATTCTCACTCTCTAATTCACTTTCTCAAACTCATCCTCACATTCACATACACACTCCAAACCTCACACTCACTCCAAACCTCACACTCACTCCGAACCTCACACTCACTCCAAACCTCACACACACTCCAAACCTCACACTCACTCCAAACCTCACACACACTCCAAACCTCACACTCACTCCAAACCTCACACACACTCCAAACCTCACACTCACTCCAAACCTCACACTCACTCCAAACCTCACACACACTCCAAACCTCACACACTCCAAACCTCACACACACTCCAAACCTCACACACACTCCAAACCTCACACACACTCCAAACCTCACACACTCCAAACCTCACACACACTCCAAATCTCACACACACTCCAAACCTCACACTCACTCCAAACCTCACACTCACTCCAAACCTCACACACACTCCAAATCTCACACACACTCCAAACCTCATACTCACTCCAAACCTCACACTCACTCCAAATATCACACACACTCCAAAACTCACACACACTCCAAACCTCACACTCACTCCAAACCTCACACACACTCCAAATCTCACACACACTCCAAACCTCACACTCACTCCAAATCTCACACTCACTCCAAATCTCACACACACTCCAAACCTCACACTCACTCCAAACCTCACACACACTCCAAATCTCACACACACTCCAAACCTCACACTCACTCCAAATCTCACACACACTCCAAACCTCACACTCACTCCAAATCTCACACACACTCCAAATCTCACACTTACTCCAAATCTCACACACACTCCAAACCTCACACACACTCCAAACCTCACACACACTCCAAACCTCACACTCACTCCAAATCTCACACACACTCCAAATCTCACACACACTCCAAACCTCACACTCACTCCAAACCTCACACACACTCCAAATCTCACACACACTCCAAACCTCACACTCACTCCAAATCTCACACTCACTCCAAATCTCACACACACTCCAAACCTCACACTCACTCCAAACCTCACACACACTCCAAACCTCACACTCACTCCAAATCTCACACTCACTCCAAATCTCACACACACTCCAAACCTCACACTCACTCCAAACCTCACACACTCCAAATCTCACACACACTCCAAACCTCACACTCACTCCAAATCTCACACTCACTCCAAATCTCACACACACTCCAAACCTCACACTCACTCCAAATCTCACACACACTCCAAACCTCACACTCACTCCAAATCTCACACTCACTCCAAATCTCACACACACTCCAAACCTCACACTCACTCCAAACCTCACACACTCCAAATCTCACACACACTCCAAACCTCACACACATTCCAAATCTCACACTCACTCCAAATCTCGCACACACTCCATATCTCACACACACTCCAAACCTCACACACACTCCAAATCTCACACACACTCCAAACCTCACACACAGTCCAAATCTCACACTCACTCCAAATCTCATACACACTCCAAACCTCAGACACACTCCAAATCTCACACACACTCCAAATCTCACAATCACTCCAAACCTCACACACACTCCAAATCTCACACTCACTCCAAACCTCACACACACTCCAAATCTCACGCTCACTTTGGCTCATACCCAATTTCACTTTCACTCCTTCCCACTCTGTCACACCCAGTCTTACTCTCACACTGATACGGGCTCACACCCAGGCCCAATCTCACTCTCACACTCACTCTCATACCCAGCTCACACTGGGTGCCATTCTCCCCCTCTACCTGGGCTGTTCTTCTGGATGACACGTGGAGGTTCGCTTCTTCATCTTGCGACTGGAATGGGAAGATTTGAGCAGAGCCAAACTTGTGGCGGAAAGCCCCCTAGACACTTGGTCCACCCCCAGCCCCCGGAGGGAGCATCAACATTTTCCTGAAAGTGACTAGGGCACTGGAGGTATTCTCTCAGACTGCATCTGTTCTCTCTCTCTCTCTCTCTCCCCAGAGGCGTGTTGTATAAGCGTTGGCTCCCACCCCGGGGATGATGTTGGGGAGGTGAATACTGCTGGGTGACTCGGGGCTGTTGTTCTCTCGGCTGACGTACCGGGAGGGAGCAGACGATGTGGGTTTGATGCAGGGAGCCGGGACAGAGTCGAGCACTGGGCCAGTTGCAGAGGATCGCATTTCAGCGGCACTGGCGGATCTCCGGAGTACAGGTACCGGCGGAGCGCTCACTGTCTACAACGCTGTTGGCCAATATTCTCCTCCCTCTCAGCCATTTTAACACAGAACCCAAATAACAGGAACAACAAGAAGTTATTTTCAATTTTTGTGTTCAAAGCAAAAAGAAATAAACAGACAGAAAAGTCTTATCGTCTCTTGGGGTAAACTCCCTATGAATTTACCAGAGTGCTTACCTGCAACGCTGTGCTGTTTTGGTGCAGTTTAACTGAACAAATTTTTGTTTGTTGCTTATTGGTTTTAAAAAGTGGCTTCATTTTCATTATCCGTTGTGTTGGAAACTGCAAAATAAATTTCCGACACTTCACTAAGGGGGGGGGGGGGGAAGGTGCCGTTAGATAGTAATCTCTGATACATTTCACCAACTGAAAACAATGGGTGCGACTTTAAACAAGATATTAACAGTTAGACGGAGGTCCAGTGTCTGGCGTGTTCAGAATTGTAAACCAACTACCTCTCCTTTAATATAATTTTAATTTTACTCAAAAATATATGCAGGTGATAAACTTAAATCCTCTCCTGTGTGCGTTTTTGGAGTGAGAGAGCATTGGTAATATTATATATATATTTTAAAAAATGTTCCTGAGAAACAGCTGGAAATAGAAATCTCTGGAGAGGCTTTTAGGAAAGAGTTTGGGGAATTGGGAGGAGAAAGAAAACAAAAATATGTCTGGGCCTTATTTCAGAGAGTTCATGACTGTATCTGATGGGGGAAGAACAGAATATATCCCATTTGTGAGAGAAGCCAAATCCCACTTGCTTCACATTTATCAGGCAGACTTTTGGATGTGTCAGTTTATTTTCCCAGTTTTTAGAGTCAGTCGCTATGGAGAATTTCCCTGGCAGATCTCTATGACTCTATGACTCTAATATTTGGTTAGAGAAGCGCTCAGTCTAGGGAGGGATATGCCTGTTCCTGGGGCTATAATGTATCCAGCGGGATTTCAGGGAGAAGTCACAAAGTTGCGTCAGACACTCCGTGTCAGACGGAGGGGTGAAACTTGCAAGAGCCTGTTACAAAATTGGCATTGCACCTGGAACCAGGTTGTTTGGTGTGCAAGTCCTGGCTTATACCTGATTCCTCACCTCGAGCTATCTGCAGCCTGTGACATGGATAGTTTAAGCAGAAGCAGTCTTCTTTCGTTTTTGAGGTGAGGGGGGAAATTGCCTAAATCAAGTTCAATCCTGGAATTCACTGCAATGATTTCTCATCACATTCCTGTACCTTTGCCTCTGGGGTCACCTGAGGCTCTGTCTTTAGGATCGAATTAGGCACAGGTAATAGCTTAGTGTATTATCACCAGACTATTAACCCAAAGACCTGGGTAATACTCTGGGGACCTGGGTCAAATTCTACCATGGCAGTAATCATCTGGAAATAAGAGTTTAATGATGACCATAAACATTAATGATCTACATGCAAGAACTGATGCCATTCTGGCTAAGTTTGCAGACGATACAAAGATATAAGACAGTCTAGGGAGGGATATGCCTGTTCCTGGGGCCACTGAGGAGGCGGGGAGGCTGCAGAAGGATTTGGACAGGTTAGGAGAGTGGGCAAAGAAGTGGCAGATGGAGTACAATGGTGGAAATATGAGGTCATCCACTTTGGTAGGAAGAATAGAGGGATGGACTATTTTCTAAATGGGCAGAAAATTCAGAAATCTGAAGTGCAAAGAGACTTGGGAGTTCTAGTCCAGGATTCTCTCAAGGCAAAGTTGCAGGTTGAGTCAGTAGGTAGGAAGGCAAATGCAATGTTGGCATTTATTTTGCGAGGACTTGAATATAAAAGCAGGGATGTATTTCTGAGGCTCTGTAAGACTCTGGTCAGGCCACATTTGGAGTACCATGCATAGTTTTGGGCCCCATATCTCAGGAAGAATGTACTGGCCCTGAAGCGTATTCAGAGGATGTTTACAAGAATGGTCCCAGGAATGAAAAGCTTAACATATGAGGAACGTTTGAGGACTCTGGTCTATACTTGATGGAGTTTAGAAGGATGACAGGGGATCTAATAGAAACTTACAGAATACTGAATGGCCTGGACAGAGTGGATGTTGGGAAGATGTTTCCATTGATAGGAGAGACTAGGACCTGAGGGCACAGCCTTAGAGTAAAGTGAAGACATTTTAGAATGGATATTTTATGTGATGAGATCAAGGTTTTGATGTAACATTTAATCTAAAAGAGAGTGGTGAATCTATAGAATTCATTGCCACAAAAGGCTGTGGAGGCCAGCTCATTGAGTATATTTAAGACTGAGATAGTTAGGTTCTTGATTGTAAAGGGGAGGAAGCAGAAGAATAGAGTTGAGAAACTTATCTGCCATGATTGAATGATGGAGCAGACTCAATGGGCTCAGTGCCTAATTTCTGCTCCTATGTCTTATGGTCTTATTGTCAATTGTTGGAAAACCCCATCTGGTTCACTAATGTCATCCTTATCTGGTCTGGCCTACGTGTGACTCCAAACACACAGCAATGTGGCTGACTCCAAACTGTCCTCTGGGCAATCAGGGATGGGTAATAAATGCTGGTCCAGCAGTGACATCCACATCCCATGAATGAATAAAAAAGAATTCTCTTTCTACTTATCTGTCTGAAGGGCCTGCATCCTCTTGCATGGACTCAGGAAAGACATCAGCAGAATCTCCCTCAGCTTTTCCTTTGCTTCAGCATAGCCGAGCTCCCTGCCCAACATGCAGGTGTGGATGAGCAACAGCTTTCCTTCTGTGAAGCAATGGAGCGAGATTGGTGTCGTGGTAATAGTGAGAGTGGGCTAGCAATCCAGAGACTTTTAAGGAATTGGGTTCAATCATTTTCTGAACAACAATGATGGATCAGAAAGTAAGGTAGATGTCTTTTTAATAGAATAACTTCCACAAGCACACAAAGTACTTTCCTGTGTTTCCTACAGTGCAGAAGTGACCTGCACTTCACAAGGAGTTAGTTTTGTAGTCATTATGGTAATAGAGGAAACTCAGCAGCCAAATTGCACACAGCAAGCTCCCATAAACAGCAAGGGGATAAGGAACTGATCATGTGATTTCACTCATGGTGGTTGAGAGGTAAATATTGTTCAGAAAAACTCTCCTTCAAAATAGTGCAGCGGGATATTTTATGTGATGACATCAAAGTTTTGATGTAACATTTAATCTAAAAGACAAACTTTCTGACTGTCTCTGGACTGCACTGTAAACTCAGCCTGGGATTCAGTTCTGGAATATTTGGAGTGGGACTTCTACCTCGTGGCTCAGATGTGAGTGTGTCAGCACTGACCCGCAGCAGGTACCTCTCCCACAAGCTGAGAAGAAGCTAAGACAAGTTGATGGGTGACTTGGAAAAGAACTGGGATGTTGCCACTTCAGGAATGAATTCCCAAAATCTTGTCTCGGAAGAAACCAAGTTTTGTGAAAAAATAATCCTTGTGAAACATCTGGACTAGAAGGAGTCTGGAAAAAAAAACCCTTCAATGATATAACAGCAATTAGTAACAAAACATAATCAAGGAGAGGATGGATATACCAGCAAAAGGATTCCTGCTCCTTTTGACATCATTATATTGTCAAAATTTCAAAGTCGCTGTGCCTTTTTCTTTGTCCTCTTATGGTCATGTTAGGGGGCTGCTTGAGATCAGAAATCACTGATTGTAACTTGTGTATCACAAATTCCAAATAAAGACAAGTTTGGGAGTCCAAGTCTGAAATGAGTACAGGCCACACATCATTATTGAATTTGGTGCTTGTTCCACAATCACTTACTGTCATTTATTGAGGTCTGTGGACAGATAATTGAGTTTCTCAGCAATGTCTTCACTTACAACCTATCACATGTGTAGGCTCAGCAGTGTCTACTGCTTTATGAGTAGAATAGAGCAAAATATGCATTGCATAGTATAGCCTGAGATCTACTATAAAGGAAGGAGCAACAGAGATCATTAGGGAGTCACAACCTTTGCTCGACTGGCCTCCTATGGAGCAGCAAAGGGTTGCTCTGACAACCAGGCTACGTTTATCCTGGCTACGTGCCTGAGTGTATCACTGACCTCTTCCCTGACTGACGCATGATCAAAACATCCAGGCTCATTCATCCAACCTTTCTATCACTCACTCAGTGATGTAGGGAATTAGAATATTTCCATTTTTTTCATTCATTTGTGGGATGTAGGTGTCGCTGGCTGACCAGCATTTATAGCCTGTCTTAGTTGTCCTGAGAAGGTGATGGTGAGCTGACTTCTTGAACGGCTGCAGTCCACCTGCTGTGTGTTGACCCACAATGCCATTAGGGAGGGAATTCCAGGATTTTGACCCAGTGACAGTGAAGGAATGGTGATATATTTCCAAGTCAGGATGGTGAGTGGCTTGGAGGGAAACTTGAAGAGGGTGGTGTTCCCATACATCTGCTTCCCTTGTCCTTCTAGATGGGAGTGATCGTGGGTTTGGGAGGTGTGGTCTGAGGATCTTTGGTGAATTTCTGCAGTGCATCCTATAGATAGTACACACTGCTACTCTGAGAGTCAATGGTGGAGAACGTGGATGCTTGTAGATGTGGTGCCAATCACTTGAGCTGCTTTGCCCTGGATTGTGAGTGTTGTTGGAGCTGCATCCATCCAGGCAAGTGGGAGATATTCAATCATACTCTTGACTTGTGCCTTGTAGATTATGGACAGGCTTTGAGGTGCCAGGAGGTATGTTACTCGCCACAGTATTCTTAGCCTTTGACCTGCTCTTGTAGTCACTATGTTTATGTGGTGAGTTCAATTGAGCTTCTGTTCAATGATAACCCCCAGGATGTTGATAGTGGGGGACTTCAGTGATGGTAACACTGTTGAATGTCAAGGGCGATAGTTAGATTATCTCTTATTGGTGATGGCCACAGCCTGGTCTTTGTGTGGCGTGAATGTTATTTACCACTTGTCAGCCCAAGCCTGGATCTTGTTGCATTTGAACATGAACTGCTTTAGTATTTGAGGAGTAATGAATAATGCTGAACATTGTGCATTCATTGCCCATAGTAGGTGGACTGCAGCGGTTCAAGAAGGCAGCTCAACACCACCTTCTCAAGGGAAACTAGAACAAGCAATAAATGCTGTTCATGTAGTATGTAGTATCCAGAGTGTCCAACCGTTTCTTGATATCATGTGGAGTGAATCAAATTGGCTGAAAACCAATATCTGTGATGCGGCGGACCACTGGAGAAGGCCAAAATAAACTGGAGCAAAAATTCAGCCTTATCTTTGGCATTGATATGCTGGGCTTTTCCAACATTGAGGATGGGGATATTTGTGGAGCCTCCCCCCTCCAGTGAGTTATTTAATTGTCTACCTCTATTCACAAATGGATGCCTTGTGCTGAATGTGAAATAATGGAATAATACAATGCAAGTGGCCATTCAACCTATTATGCCTGTGCTGGCTCTTTGGTAATTCATCCCATTTCCCCATTCTATCCCATCCCTCTGCAGTTTTATTTGCCTTCAGATATCTACCCAATTCTGGTTTTAACGTTATTATTGAATCTATTTCCATCATCCTTTCAGGAAGTGATTCCATGCTGATGTACGCTATTCCTTGATTAATAAAGCTCTGTGATTTTGTTTTTAAACAGCCTCTTTTAATTACCCAACTGCCTTTTTCTAACTAGTGCTCGCATCTTGTCATTTTGAAGGCCCTGTTTAGACATAGTCACACATATTTATGGCATGCCAGCTTCTGTCAGGGGATTGGTTGAGCGTTGTTTGTATGACCCTGTATTGCCTTGAGTGCTGTGAAGGTGGGGGTATCTATAGATGTAGGTGGCCAGTAGAACCACACTGCCAGGCCTTCTCTGGGTGAAATATGACTCTGGACTTTGAGTCCTCCTGGATTTTCTAATGCTTTGATAAGAAACTGAACTGGTCAAACATAGCTACCAACCTTTCCCTCTGCAATATATGGAGCTACAGGAATCCCAGCGCATGGACTGGCCCGTAAAGGTGGGCTTGCAGTAGAGAACCCATTGATTTGACAATTAGTATGTTGAGGAACAGGAGCTCTGTTTCAAAAGTAAGCTTGAACTCAGAACAGAACCCTCTGAAGTGTGTAAGGAAAACTTTACATGCAATAGCAGATCCAAACAAAGCAAATGTATCAACTATGTATCTGTGCAAGGGGTAGATTAGAGATCATTCCATTGAAGACCCATTTCTCATGGAACCCAATAACGATGTTAGTGAATGCTGGGCCTATGGGCGATCCCATGGCAACACTATCTATTTGAGCATAAATGATGCTGCTGAAACTGTACTCACCGCATGAGTTGTTATTCTTATAAGTTTAATAAGTATGAATTCTGTCAAAGGAGGATTGTCTAGATTCCCATGATATATTGCTGGGATGCAGTGATGAGGTGAAGGGGTGACTTTATAGAGGTTTATAAAATAGAGGAGCATAGATAAGGTAAATGCCATGTGTCTTTTCCCTGTGATGGTGGATTTCAAGACTAGGGGGCTTATTTTTAAGGTGAAAGGAGAAAGATTTAAAGAAGACATGAGGGGTAATTTGTTTTTTCACAGAGAGTGTATGGAATGTACTTCCTGAGGAAGTGATGGATGCAGGTACAGTTACAAAATTTAAAAGACTTTACGATAAGTAGAAATGTTTGGAGGGATATGGGCCAAGCACAGGCAGGTGGGACAAGTTTAGTTTGGGATTACAGTCATCATGGACTGGTTAGACTGAAGAGTCTTTTTCTGTGCTGTATGACTCTATGTTGGTCACACACACATATGAGCAAGGACCAAGAGTAGACCTCATTGAGCCTGCTGTACAATATAGTAAGGTCATGGCTGATCAGATTCTTGCTTCAACTCTACATTCCTGCTCATCCCTGATCATTTTTCATCCCCTTGGCAATCAAGAATCTAACTCTGCCTTCTAAACATATATGAAGATTCTGCGTTTTTGAGGAAAGGAATTCTAAAGACTCACAATCCTCTGACAGAAACAATGTTTCCTTGTCTCTGTTTTAAGTGGTCACCCCTTTATTTTGAAACTTTGACCCCTAGTTCTAGATTCTGCAACAAGAGGAAACATCCGTTCAACATCCGCCTGGTGAAATTCCACCCTTTCGCCCGCAGCTTAGAATCTTAATGATAAGTTCACCTCTGAAATTTCTAATCTCCAATAGATGCAGGCCTAGCCTGACTAGCCTTTCCCTAGAAGGCAATCCATTCATTCCAGCTATTAGTCTGGTAAACCTTATCTGAACTGTTTTCAACACATTAACATTCTTCCTTAAGTATGGTGACCAGTGTTTTAGAGAATCCCTACAGTGTGGAAACAGGCCATTTGGCCCAACCAACCACATCAACCCTCTGAAGAGCATCCTATCCAGACCCAACACCCTATCCTATCCCTATAACCCTGCATTTTCTCATATACACAGCAGTCCAGATGTGGTCTCACCAATGCCCCTGTATGACTGAAGCATAACGTCACCACCCTTGCATTCAATTCCTTTCACAATAAACATTACATTCTATTAGTTTTCCTGATTACTTGCTGTACCTGCATACTAACTTCACACACTAAGACACCTGGATCTCTGGTGGTCAACATTCATATGACATGCCATGGTATCCTTAAAAGTCTTCGAGCACCGGCATGAAGCCACCAGCTGTCTGATTATTTTATCAGCACTGCCCTCATTCTAAAGAAGGTAATAATTTGCAATACTAATTGACACGCAGAACATCAGCTACAGCAACATCTGAAATATTTACAAATGGTTTCTAAGGAGCGGAGGTTAACAAATCCATCTGCACAAGAGGAACACCAATATAGAGTCATAGGGTCCTACAGCATGGAAACAGAGCCTTTGGTCCAAATTGTCAATGTCGCTTCAGTTTCCCAAACTAATCTAGTCCCAATTGCCAGTGTTTGGCTCATATCTCTCTAAACCCTTTCTATTCCTAAACTTGCTGCATTCTGTTCCTCAAGTCCTCCCCTGACCTTGTTATCAAACTTGCCATAACATGTGGTGCAGTTGTTGTCGAGCACGCTGACCTCTAGGTGGCAGACGTGAGCCTCAACTCTCAGACACTTTCTCCTAATTCCCTCTCGGTCACAACCACACTTGAACTTCAAGCTGTAGTTTCTTGAACTGTCATGGACCTCATCTCCTCGGAGATTTCTAACCCACCCTCACAGACCCCATCCCCTGCTTCTACTTTCTACCCCCTTCCCAAAACCCATAAAGCGGGCTGCCCTGGTAGACCCATCATTTCAGCCTGTTCTTGCCCCACTGGTTTCTTCCTATCTTGAATCTATTTCTCCCCCATTGTTCAGTCTCTTCCACTTACATTGGTGATTGTTCTAGTGCTTTACATCAGTTCTACAATTTCTAGTTTTCTGGTCCTAGCCAGCTGCTCTTCACCATTCCCTTTACACATCAATTCCCTACTGTCAGGTCTGAAGACTCTCTACTTTTCGCTTTGAAAGGACCTGCCCAGTCTCCATCCACCACCACCCTCCTACACCTGGTTGAGTTTGTTGTCACTTTGAACAACCTCTTCTTTAACTTGTCTCATTTTCTCCAAGTCAAATATGTAGCCATGGATACCCACAGGGGTTCCAACTTTACCCCACATTGTGGTAGACAGAGCCTTCAGCTGTATCTGCCCCATCACCTGCACATCTGCCATCACCACTTCATCTCTTTCCTTAAAACAACTGGAGGCCTTACTTTCCAACACATTAATCTAGGAGAAAGTGAGGACTGCAAATGCTGGAGACCAGAGTTGAAGATTGTGGTCCTGGAAAAGCGCAGCCGGTCAGGCAGCATCTGAGGAGCAGGAGAGTCGACTTTTCGAGCATAAGATCTTCATCAGGAATGTGGGGAAGGCCCAAGGGAGCTGAGAGATAAATGGGAGGGGGTGGAGCTGGGGGAAAGGTAGATGGCAATGCGATAGGTAGATTAGTCTCTGTTGTTAAAGGATCATCCTCTGCCATGTTTGAAGGCTACCACCAAACACATCTTGCCCTCCCCTCCCCTCCCCTCCACTTTCAGCATTCAGCAACATCATCTGTTCCCTCTGTCACACCCTGCTCCACTCTGCCATCACACCTAAATGGAGTAGGGAATGGGGGTGTGGCACCATGTCCAGGGCAGGGGTGTAGTGCATCGGGATTAGGATCATAACTGGAGAGAGTTGGTCCAGCAAGGGAAAGGAGGTCAGGTTCACACCAGAGGAAGGGGACATTGGGTCTAGATTGGGGGAAGGGTAGGGTTTGGCTCTAGAGCCAAGAGGGATTTGTCAGTTCCCATGATAGGGTTCATACAATCCCTACAGCGTGGAAGCAGGCCATTTGGCCCATCGAGTCCGCACCAAACCTCTGGGTAGCATCCCACCCAGACTCATCCCTCTAGTCTGTATTTCCCATGGTTAATCCACCTAACCTACACAACCCTGGACACTATGGGCAGTTTAGCATGGTCACTCAACTAACTTGCACATCTTTATACTGCGGGAGGAAACCAGAGCAACCAGAGGGGACCTATGCAGTCACAGGGAGAATATGCAAACTCCACACAGACATTTACCCAAGGCTGGAATTGAACCTGGGTTCCTGGTGCTGGGAGGCAGCAGTGCTAACCACTGACCCACCATGCTGCCCTGTTGTTGTGTTCTGGGGTAGGCATTTTTACAGAATTGCAGCAGTAAGGATACTAAGGAGAAAAGGGTTTTCATTTTATTCTTGGACTTAAGAGGCACAAAAGTTGAGAGTTAAAAGCTGACATAAACAACAGTTTGGCAAACACACACAATTACTTGTCTAAGGTTGTGGCTTCCTTCCCTTTTCTTTCTTGACAGAAAATAAAATATTTGTGAAAGCAAATGCCTATTAATCTAAGGAGAACTTTAACGCCTGAAAATGCCTATACATTTTTGTTTCCTCCTCAGGGATTTTAAAACAGCCAGAAATATTTTGGCAAAGGTTATGTGTAGCCAATGCTCTGTGAATGTTCAGACTTCTATTCATTGGCCTGCTTTATTTACATGCTCTCTGTCTGAGTTCCTGCCTACATCTTCTTATTGGTCACAGGTCACTATGGATGTGAATAATGTTTCTGTTCTATACCCGAGAGCTGAATACAATAGAGTCATTGAAATGTTTTCTGAACAATGTCTCCACATTAAAGCCTGGGGATGGTGGCAGATATGAGGATCAGCCTTTAAAGGCAATGGATTATTTTCAGGTCATAACCGATTAAGCTCTGCACTTTTACATTTCACTCCTACGCATACACCATACTGTTGCACGTTGAATCAAATCACATTGAAGAATGGAGAATAATCTCTTAGAGCCCAGAAAAAGCTGTTTGGCCCATTCTGCCTGTGCTGACTCTTTGAAAAAGTTATACAATCAGACCCCATTTCTAATCTGGAGCCTGTTGCAGTCCCAGCTGTGGCCACCACTCTCGGTGGTGCTGTGGGACAGAGGAACTGCTATCCCACTGATTGGCTGACAGCTCTTGGAGGCAGAGCATCCTGTAGCAAAGAGAAGGAAACCACAACCTTAGACAACTAATTGCCTGACATCTCCTGGTGGCTTCCGACTGGCAGGGGTAGACTCTCCTTCTGACCTTCCACCTGGCAGGGGTGGACGCTCCCCATGACTTTCCAGGGGTGGACTCTCCCCCCTGACATTCCAGGGGTGGACTCTCCCCCTGACATTCCAGGGGTGGCAGGAGTGGACGCTCCCCATGACTTTCCAGGGGTGGCAGGGGTGGACTCTCCCCCCTGACCTTCCAGGGGTGGCAGGAGTGGACTCTCCCTCTGACATTCCAGGGGTGGCAGGGGTGGACTCTCCCTCTGACATTCCAGGGGTGGCAGGGATGGACTCTCCCCCTGACCTTCCAGGGGTGGCAGAGGTGGACTCTCCCCCTGACCTTCCAGTGTTGGCAGGGGTGGACTCTCCCCCTGACCTTCCAGTGTTGGCAGGGGTGGACTCTCCCCCTGACCTTCCAGTGGTGGTAGGGATGGACTCTCCCCCTGACCTTCCAGGGGTGGCAGAGGTGGACTCTCCCCCTGATCTTCCAGGGGTGGCAGAGGTGGACTCTCCCATTGACCTTCCAGGGGTGGACTCTCCCCCTGACCTGGCAGGGGTGGACTCTCCCCCCTGACATTCCAGAGGTGGCAGGGGTGGACTCTCCCCCTGACCTTCCAGGGGTGGCAGTGGTGGACTCTCCCATTGACCTTCCAGGGGTGGCAGAGGTGGACTCTCCCATTGACCTTCCAGTGGTGGACTCTTCCCCTGACCTTCCAGTGGTGGCAGGGGTGGACTCCCCCGACATTCCAATGGTGGCAGGGGTGGACCTCCCTTCCCACCCCCACCCCGACATTCCAGGGGTTGCAGAGGTGGACTCTCCCCCTCTGACCTTTCAGTGGCAGGTCGGGCACCCATTCCCAGTTGTACGCTGCAATGATCCCTACAGTGTTTGAAGTTGCAGGCAGGTGGCGCTTGGTAATGTGTCGCAGAAACACATGTCTTGCACTGTTGAGGTACTGCCCTGCTGGAGTCTAAAAATCCACCATCCTCTCTGTCTCTGGAGGACAGCATGCAGTCTCCCATTGCTGCCACTCTGCCAGTACCCTCACCAGCTGGCCAGGCTGGGCTGCTGCCGACTATGCCGAAGTTGGAGCAGTCAGGCCCGGAGCTGTGTGAACGTATTATACAATGTCCCCTGGTTAATCCACTGGGGTCACACTGTGGACAGCGAATAGCACCCAGAAGGCAGAATGTACTAGGGATGACTGGCTAACCTTCACATGGAATCCTGCATGGTTTAATTGATGAAGCTGGAATGTGATGTTCGTTTTGTGTTGGGTTAAAGATGGTTAAAGATCCCAATAGTCTGCTTGACAACATTATATGGAGAGGCATGGCTTTCTCTAAAAACCACTTGCCGATGTGTGTAGATCTTGTGCACTGGACACACCATCAAATGATCAGCGGGTCATTCTCGTTATCCAGTAGCTTTTGTTTTGCCCTGGTGGTCAAGTGGACCAGCATGGAATAAAGGCACCATGACAGCCTTCGGGAGCCAGTTACTGCTCTATGTGCTGCATGTGGTTACACACCAGTTTGACATTGAGGGAAGTGATCTGTTGTGGTTGTGATAAACTGGGATGTAGTGTCCTCAAAGCAGCAAGTACATCATTAGTGACATTCTGTATCATGGGAAATGCACTGTCCTGGTGAGGCTGTGCACTCACTCTGTCTGTTTCTGCTTGTTTCTATCTGTTTTTCTCTCTCTGCCTCCTTCTTTGTGCCTGCTTCTTTCTGTCTGCCTCTCTCTGTCTATTTCTGTCTCCTTCTCTCTGCCTGCTTTTCTCTGACTTTTTTTTTTCTGTTTGTGTCTCTCCGTCTCTTCTTTGTGCCTACTTCTCTCTGCCTGTCAGTTGTCTCTGTTTGTTTGTCTCCGCAGAAGACAGAAGGTAACATAATCCCACATCTTTGTGTATAATGCATCAGTGATCTCCCTAATACTGGCCCATTGGAACATGTTCAAGTCCACGTGTACCTTTATAGTCACTGATAGTCACAAATCTGCTTACAGCAGGTGGCAGGATTCTGTGCACATCTGGAAAATATCGAACATGCTCTTCGATGCTGAGAATGGTGTCCAAAATGGAGTCCAGTGTAGCGACATATAAAAGCTCTGGGAACAACACACGGTGGCGGCACGGTGGCACAGTGGTTAGCACTGTTGCCTCACAGCGCCAGAGACCCGGGTTCAATTCCCGCCTCAGGCGACTGACTGTGTGGAGTTTGCACGTTCTCCCCGTGTCTGCGTGGGTTTCCTCCGGGTGCTCCGGTTTCCTCCCACATCACAAAGATGTGCAGGGTCAGGTGAATTGGCCATACTAAATTGCCCGTAGTGTTAGCTAAGGGGTAAATGTAGGGGTATGGGTGGGTTGCGTTTCGGCGGGTGGGTGTGGACTTATTGGGCCGAAGGGCCTGTTTCCACACTGTAATGTAATGTAATCTAATCTAATAATCTTCTGGATCCAAAACAGAACCCGGACAGTTGATTATATGGTTGCTAAGCAATTTAGCATTGTAGCCAGTCTTTTGCCAATCTGAAAACAATGGAAATTGTAAAATATTGAGCTATACCTGTCTGTAAGATAAAAAAAGGAATTGAATTTCAATGTCTTCATACAGTGAATGGCTATCCACTTTAGATTAGATTAAATTCCCTACAGTATGGAAACAGGTCCCTCAGCCCAACAAGTCCACACCAACCCTCCGAAGAGTAACCCACCCAGACCCATTCCTTTACTCATATTTACCCCTGACTACTGCATCTAACACTACGGGCAATTTAGCATGGCCAATTCACCTGACCTGCACATTTTTGGACTGTGGGAGGAAACCGGTGCATCCGGAGGAAACCCACGCAGACACTGGGAGAATGTGCAAACTCCACACAGACAGTCGGTCGGTGGGGTTTTGAACCTGGGTTGGAAATGTGTTGCTGGAAAAGCGCAGCAAGTCAGGCAGCATCCAGGGAACAGGAGAATCGACGTTTCGGGCATAAGCCCTTCTTCAGGAAAGGGCTTATGCCCGAAACGTCGATTCTCCTGTTCCCTGGATGATGCCTGACCTGCTGCGCTTTTCCAGCAACACATTTCCAGCTCTGATCTCCAGCATCTGCAGACCTCACTTTCTCCTTTTGAATCTGGGTCCCTGTCACTGTGAGGCAGCAGTACTAACCACTGGGCACCCGTGCCGCCCATCTTGATAATCAAATTCTGATTTGAATGTTACCAAATATGTTGGGTTAAACATTGAACGTTGTCCCTTTTTTCAAAAACTGTTGGAAGTGTGAATCAATCTTTGAGACTATCCTGCAAGCCGTGCTTATACCCACCAGCATTACATTCAGCCAGAAGTCAGTGGGTAGCTTTCCTGATTTTGAATCACTAAATTCTGGATTCAAGTCCCACACCAGGGCCAGAAAACACAACTCACTCAGTCAGTGAGAAGGAAATTTGGATGGTGTGTGTAATGGGATCCACATCACAAGCATCAGTTTTCTGTTTGCACCTACTCTGGATGTTATCTCTATGATCTCTCTTCTTGAGTCCTTTGCCCAAAAGTAGCTATGACCTACAGTGAGTGGTGTGACCTCCACTGTGGGTAAAGCGAGCTCCAGAACCCACTGCAGCCAGAGCAGGAATCAAACCCTGTCACACTGGCAGTGGTCATCCAACCAACACGTCCTCCAAGCAGTTCCAGTTGCTGCAGTAACAAACACCTCTACAAGCATGTTGAAGCCTGGGGCTATGGATCATGAATCTCTCTTGCTCCACCGGCTTGACATTGACAAATGTTGGAAGGATTTTCAAGTTGATTCTCAATCTGCATTATCAAGGCACCTTGCCTGACAATCAAGATCTGAAGAGGGACCTTAACCCAGAGTATCAGGCTGAGCACACTAATTTTTTAGTATATGTATGGGATATGGGCATCCCTGGATAGGGATGCCCATTTATTGCCTATCGCTGATTGTCCAGAAGGCAGTTAAGAGTCAATCACGTTGCTGTGGGTCTGGAGTCACATGTAGGTCAGACTGGGTAAGGATGACATACTTCCCTCCTTAACAGATATTAGTGAACCAGATGTCTTTTTCCCCCTGACAATCAATAATGCTATCACTGTGTGCAATTATGGTCTCCCTCCAATAGGAAGGATGTTGTGAAACTTGAAACTTGAAACAGAAAAGAGTTACAAGGATGTTGCCAGGGTTGGAGGGTTTGAGCTATAGGGAGAGGCTGAACAGGCTGGGGCTGTTTTTCCTGCAGCATCGGAGGCTGAGGGGTGACCTCATAGAGGTTTATAAAATCATGAGGGGGATGGATAGTTAAATAGACAAAGTCTTTTCCAGGGGTTGAGTCCAGAACTTAAAGGGCATAGGTTTAGGGTGAGAGGAGAAAGATTTAGAAGGAACTTAAGGGGCAACTTTTTCACTCAGAGGGTGGTGTGTGTATGGAATGAGCTGCCAGAGGAAGTGGGGGAGGCTGGTACAATTACAACACTTAAAAGGCATCTGGATGGATATATGACTGGGAAGGGTTTAGAGGAATATGGGCTAAGTGCTTGCAAATAGGAGTAGATTAATTTGGAGTATCTGGTTGGCATGGACAAGTTGGACTGAAAGTCTGTTTCCATGCTGTACAGCTCTATGACTCTATTAGACCCTTATTCTTAATTGAATTCAAATTTCACCATCTGCTGTGGCAGGATTTGAATGTGGGTCTCTGGAATATTAGCTGAGTTTCTGGATTAATACTCTTGTGATAATACCACTACGCCATTGCCTCCCAAACAGCACAAAACCAAACCCATGTATTAAAGCATATGATTTACAAACCATGGTCATATGTGGGAATTTGAACTATATCCAACTCAGCATCCTGCCAACTGAACTATTGCTAACACAATACCGGTGTTACAGCATACCAAGTTATAACTTGTCTCTTGTTTGTCGCAGGATGGTACTGGGGAGCTCTCCAAGCAAACGAAGCCAACGAGAAGTTAAAAGAAGCTTCTGAAGGTACTTTCCTGGTGCGAGACAGTTCACACCAGGACTATTTTCTCACCATTTCTGTGAAAACTGTCCTGGGACCAACCAATCTACGAATTGAATATCAAGATGGCAAGTTCAGGCTCGACTCGGTGATTCTCATGAGATCTAAGCTTCAGCAGTTTGACAGTGTGGTACATCTGGTGGAATACTATGTGGGTTTATGTCGGACACTACAGAACAGCCGCTGTCTGGCTCTTCAAAACAGAGGCATCCAACTCTGGTTAACCAAACCTTTCTACACTGAGACCCCTTCGCTGCAACATTTCTGCCGTATCACCATCCATAAAGTGACTAGAGAGATTGAAGAACTGCCTTTGCCAACTAAACTGAAGGAATACTTGTCAGAATATAGGTATCAGGTTTAAAACGCTCTGAAAGGAGGAAGCAAATCTGAGGGAGAGCCTTTGTTCAAAGCATCTCCCGCAGCCAGGAAAGCTGTCCCAACTTTGAAACAAAAACGAAATTGCTGGAAAAACACAGCATTTGTGGAGGGATATCAGAGATAACATTGCGGATCCAGTCACCCTTCTTCAGAACTGCTTTGTTTTTGCCTGTTTTTCTTGTACAATATTGTCCAATGTTTCCACCTCTGACACTCTGTTCTCGGTCTCTGCTGCCGAATTTGGCGAAGTTTGTGCTTGCCTTGCAGCACTGAAGCTTAATTAATTATTAATATAATATTTGAACCAGTTTACAGTCAACCTGAACCGAAAGGTCTGGAGCAATGGAGTACTCTGCAGCAATTCCCCTGGGAATTGTCTTCCCCGTCTGTTCTGATGGTTTAAAAATATTTTGATTGTATGAAATAATTAAATAACCTCACTATTACATTTTTTTTTAACCTTGATTGTAACTGAGTATCTAAGTGACCAAAACTGCACGCAGTATTCTCGCTGAAACCTAACTGACCTCATGAACAGCTCTGTCATAACCTCCTCGCTTTTGTAATCACTGGCTTGACAAATAAAGGCAAGTATCCCATATGTCTTCCTAACCACCTTATCCACCTGCCCTGCTGCTTTAAAGGATCTATGGACAAGCACACCAAGATCTCTCTGATTCTCTGCTTTCTTTTGGGTCCCCCCCCATTCAATTTGTAACCTTTGCCTTGTTCATCCTTCCAAAATGTATTACTTTTCAGTATTAAATTCCAATTGCCATTGTACTTCCTACCTGACCAGCCGGTCTGTATTGTCCTGTAGCCTAAGGCTTTCCTCCTTGCTGTTTACCACATCACCAATTTTCATTAACAATCACACAAAGGGTCTGTTTTCATGCTGTACATCTCTATGACTCTATAACACCAGGTTATAGTCCAATGGGTTTATTTGGAAGCACTAGCTTTCGGAGCGCTGCTCCTTCATCAGGTGGGTCAGCAGCGCTCCGAAAGCCAGTGCTTCCAATGAAACCTGTTGGACTGTAACCTGATGTTGTGTGATTTTTAATTTTGTACACCCCAGTTCAGCACTGGCATCTCCAAATCATGACTACTATTTTTTGTGTAACCTACAGATCACACACCTCCTACACCGCTTTTCACAACCATTATACTTGCTAAGTTTGTCACTGTTTTAGCGTGGGAAGCACAGCAAGCAATTTGCACTTCGCAATACTCCCTCGTACAAATACAGATGCTCACTAACAGCAATGTGATGAAGAGCAAATAATCTGTCAAAGGTGCTGTCTTTTGGAAGAAGTTAAAAATTGCACAACACCAGGTTATAGTCCAACAGGTTTATTTGGAAGCACTAGCTTTCTGAGTGCTGCTCCTTCACCAGGAGCTCCGAAAGCTAGTGCTTCCAAATAAACCTGTTGGATTATAACCTGGTGTTGTGTGATTTTTAACTTTGTACACCCCAGTCCAAAACCGGCACCTCCAAATCTTTTGGAAGAGACTTTTAATGTAAGATGCATTGAATCTATGTGTTAACCTTTGTTTTTAATTTGCTGATATTGGTGTCTTTGTCAATTTCGGCTGTGAGCTGGAATTAAGCAAGTTGCAAGTGCTTTCCCTGCCACTTTAATATTTGCACACATGTGTATCTAAGGAGCATAAAAAGTTTATGTAAAGATGTTCGTACACATTAGAAATGTTAGCATAATATAAAGGCTGAACAAGTGTGGTGCAGTGGTAAAGTCGCTGGATTTGTAATCCAGAATCCTAGACTGATATTTGGAGGGGTTTCTGTGGTGGTGTCCCTACCACTGAGGAGCCAGGAGGCCTGGGTTCAGATCCCCCTACTTCAGAGGTGTGTAATAACATTTCTGAACAAGTTGTTTAGAAAATATCTACACACAGAGACTACTGTAGAAAAAAAAATCTCTTCTAGATGCACACTAATGCAATTATTCTTGAGGGAAATTTTCAACCTGCTTGACCCTGAAATCTGCTTACAATTTCCAACCTCCTGCATTACTCTTCTCTCACAGACTTTCCCATCATCTATCCAGGTCGTTCCATCATCTTGGCCTTCTCCTTTGTCTTAAAATTTCACTCTCTCTATCCTGTTCATCCTTATACTCTTGCCTTTCAGCCTCCCTCAGGATCTGAACCCCATCCTTTGCAAATTTGTCAGCTTCCTCAAAAGAGCTTCTCTCCATCTATCGTCACTTGCAATCTTCTGCCTCATTTCCGATGCCCACTTTTCTCTCCAGTGTGTTTTTGTCATGCACATTCACCCCAGGAGCCATTTTCTCTTTGTCTGACAATGTGCTATCTGCAGCTGCAGTTGTGGCGAGAAATCAGGGAGTGAAATGTTACTAGCAGACAATTCCACAGATTGGGAGGAATCACACTCTTGAATTGTACTTGCTGAAGACATCCCACCATTTTCATACGCTGTCTGAATGTCTATGTGTGTCCAACATGTTCCTCCTCATAGCCTAGGCACCTGTGGAAGGGCGAACCGCATCCCTAAAGGAAGGGTGATAGGACTGACCACCTGGTCCCCAGCTCATGAGATCTAACTTTCTAATCTGAACTTTGTTTAGGGGTGAAGCCTAAATATTCTTCCAACAGGGTTGTCAGTGTATCACTATCATTGATCATTTGCTGACTAACTCAGTGGGTAACCCCCACACTGTCCCTAGTTGTAACCCCCCCAATTCACCCCCTATTTGTAAATCCCTCAGACTACCCCCTTTTGTAAACCCCACACTGCCCCATTTGTAAACCCCCTCAGACTGCCCACTATTTGTAAACTCCACACTGCCCCCTTTTGTAAACCCCACACTGCCCCCATATGTAAACCCCCTCAGACTGCCACCTATTTGTAAATACCACACTGCTCACATTTGTAAACCCCACACTGCCCCCTATATGCAAACCCCCTTCAGACTGCCCCTTATTTGTAAACCCCACACTGCCCCCGTTTGTAAACTGCACACTGCCCCCTATTTCTGAACTCCCACACTGTTCCCATATATAAACCCCCTCAGACTGCCCCCTATTTGTAAACCCCACACTGCCCCCTATTTGTAAATCCCCTGCACTTTCACCACAATCCATTTCAGAGCGATAGGGTAAAGATGAAAAGACAGACAGAGATGCATTTATACAGCACCATTCACAAACTCAAGCTATCTCATCTCAAAGCATTTTATTTCAGTGATGTGTGTTGAAATAGTAGTCACTAAGGTCACGTAGTCACTGGGATAACTAACTAGAGCCCAGCAATGTGGCACCAACAACTATGAGCTAAGTGGTCAGACCACCTCTTTTTCTGGTGATCCATGGTTGTGGAATGTATACTGGCTTGAACGTGAGGGAAAATTTCCCTACTTTTCTTCCAAATAATGCTGTGGGATTTTTAAAAAATCCACTCTAGAAAGTAATCAGGTCCTTGGTTTAATATCTCATCCCAAAGGTTTGCAAGTTTTTTTTAAAATGGGATACAGTCATAAGAGTGCAGCTCTGATGCCTGTCCATGATTGCCCTTGAACAAGTCCTGGCTTGCTTGGCTATTTCCCCATTCCTGAAGAAGGGCTTATGCCCGAAACGTCGATTCTCCTGTTCCCTGGATGCTGCCTGACCTGCTGCGCTTTTCCAGCAACACATTTCCAGCTCTGATCTCCAGCATCTGCAGACCTCACTTTCTCCTCAAATATTTCAGAAGGCAGGTAAGAGTCAACCACATTGCTGGAGGTCTGGAGTCACATCCGGCCAGACCAGAAGGATTTCCTTCTCGAAATGCGCTAATAAATGAGACGGACAGTTTCTGTGGTAAGTATTGAACAATAGAAATGATACAGCACAGAAGGGGGACATTCGGCCCAACTTGTCCAATTGCTGAGACTAGTTTCCAATGCCAGCTTTAAGCCTCCCCTCAGGTGATCCAGCTGATTATTAAGCTCCTGGATCTCTCTACAGCCATAATTATATGAGTCACCAGTACGTTGGTCCCAGCATGGTTTAAGTAAAGGCTTGACAATATAGAATCCCTAGAGTGTGGAAGCAGGCCATTCAGCCCATTGAGTCTGCATCAACCCTCCAAACAGCATCCCACTCAGATGCACCCTACTAACAGAGTGATCCATTTCAGTGGGACAGTCCCCGCATTTTCCATGGCTGGTCCACCTAGCCTGCACATTCCTGGACTGTATGGCCAATTTATTTATAGAATTCATTCACAGAATTCCCACAGTGTGGAAAGAGACCATTCAGCCCAACAAATGCACACCAACCCTCAAAGAGCATCCCACCCCAACCCATCCCTTTAACCTATAACCATGCATTTCCCATGGCTAAAACACCTAACCTACACACCCCTGAACACTATGGATAATGTTGCATGGCCCAATCCAGCTGATCTGCCCATCTTGGGACTGTGGGAGAAAACTGGAGCATCCAGAGGATACCCATGCAAATATAGGCAGAATGTGTAAACTCCACACAGAGAGTTGCCCGAGGCTAGAATTGAAGCTCCCTCTCTTGCACTGTGAGGCAGCAGTACTAATCACTGTGCTGCCCTAGATACCTCCCTGATTCCTCAGTACCACTGCCAGTGCCTCATAAATCAAAACCCATTTCTCCCACACTAGTCTTTCAATCACTCATTCAACACTCTGATTTTGTTTATCCTGCATAAATTTGTCCATTGATTAAGTAGTAATCCAGAGATGATTACCTTTTAGCCACCAGACCCTCATAGACTCTCGGAAGAACCTCTATTCTTAGCCTGACTGATGCCATTGGTACCAATATCAACCCAGACAACTGATCACACCCCTCCCATAACAGGTTTGTCTCCAGGCATGAGGAGATGTCCTTAAATCTAGCACTGAACATGCAAGACTGCCTTCAAGACTCTCACTCTTGGCTGTAGATGGCAATCTATTCCCCGACTACACTATGCCCTTCCACCACTGCATTCCTTGTTACTCCCCAACCTGACTGACCATCTGCACTGTGGCACTAGTGACACGGTCAGTTCATTCCTTCTTCCTGCTCTTGTCCACAAAAGCTGCAAGAATTGGAAAGGCTCAGCACAATTGGAAAGGCTGATGTTCTGCTAATGATACCCTCTGTAACCCCATTCCTTGTCTGGTTCACGCCTTTCTGACCCTGACAATGGCCAAATCCGAGATACCTATCCCAAGGGGTGAGACTGCATCCTGGGACAAAATGACAAATGGGGTAACTTTCCCTTAATGCATTAAACACTGATGTTTGGGCTCAGGCTGAGCTCTGAGTCAAAGTTCTTTGTGCTGCAAACATTTATTGTGAATGTAGTTATTGAGGATCAGTCTGTTGTCCTCCAATCCAACATGCTACAACTGCAATTTCATAGAATCCCTACAGTGTATGGCCCATCAAGTCCACACCAATTCTCTGAAGAGCACCCACCGTCTACCCCTGTAACCTTATATTCCACATGGCTAATCTACCTAGCCTGCACATTATGGTCAATTTAACATGGCCAATTGACCTAACCTGCACATTTTTAGACTGTGTGAGGAAACTGGGGCACCCGGCGGAAACCCATGCAGACACGGGGAGAATGTGCAAACTCCAAACAGACAGTCACCTGATGCTGGAATTGAATCTGGGTCTCTGGAGCTGTGAGGCAGCAGAGCTAACCACTGAGCCCTTGCGCCGCAATGCATTATCTGCTCTGTCATTTTTATTGCAATTTGGTTTAAAATTTAGAAATATCACTTGTTATGGGCCTGACCTCAGATGTATCAAGGAGATGGCCTAGATGCTATCTTTTAATCTTCTTTAAAGGGAAGTGTAAGATGCTGTGGTTCAAGTGTAATTTGATTGGTTACAGTACTCGGCTTTAAGCAAAACACACTTTATTCTTACTCTATAATTAAAATACAAACTAAAGAAAGAAGGATTGGTATAGTTTTAGCTCTACTGGAAAACTTAGCAGAATAATAGATTATTTAACTACGGAATAACAACTGTTCAATATAGAAACATCCCATGACAACATTCATGGCAAAGGCAAAGTTAGTATAATAGATTGTCCCACACGAAATTCTGGCAGAAAGAGAGAGAACCCAAGCTTTTAGTTGTAATAGAGAGAAACTTCTGGTAGACAGAGAAAGATAGCTTCCACAGCCAACTTCCAAACCTAACAACTGCTGAAAGCTAAACTAAAACCCTGGTTCTTTGGGAGCCTGACTCCACCCATTCAGGCTGCTTCTATTGTTACAACTTTAAAAAACCCTCAAGGCCTCACAAGCTGTTTATTTTATTGGTTTGGAATAGACCACTCATCACCTCTGTCTCAACCTGTTAATTAGATTACATACAGTGTAGAAACAGGCCTTTTGGCCTAATAAGTCCACGCCACCCCTCCGAACAATAGCCCACCAAGACCCATTTCTCTCTGACTAATGCACCTAACACTATGGGCAATTTAGCGTGGCCAGTTCACCTAACCTGCACATCTTTGGGTTGTGGGAGGAAACCCATGCAGACATGGGGAGAATGTACAAACTCCACACAGACCGATGTGTGAATCAAACCCGGGTCCCTGGCGTGGTGAGGCAGCAGTGCCAACCACTGAGCCACCGTGCCACTAACCTCTCTTCATAAAGAAAAACAGAACAAAACAACATGTGTTAAAGCCATAGTTTGGTCACACAATCTATACTTATTTGTAGTAATATGAAATACTTAATCTGGCTAAACTATAAATTTAATACAATACTTAAACTTCTCGAGTAGTGATTTAAATGACAGCCCAGTTTACAGAAAGGGAAGGAACCTTAAAACTCATGAACCAATTATGTATCCTGCCTCTAGATAACGCACCTGGGCTACAACTCTAAACATTTGCTGTCTCTAGCTCTCTCCCTCGGATTACTTATGATTTAGGAAAGATGAGACTTGCATCATCCAATCCACTACTGTGCCAAACTCCCAAATCCCATACTGTGACAAACTCCCCAAATACCCTACTGTGACAAACTCCCCCAATCCCCTACTGTGACAAACTCCCCACATACCCTACTCTAACAAACTCCCCCAATCCCCTACTGTGACAAACTCCCCCAATCCCCTACTGTGACAAACTCTCCCAATCCACTATTGTGCCAAATTCCCTGAATCCCCTACAGTGAAGAACTCTCCCAATCCCCTACTGTGTCAATCTCCCTGAATTCCCTACAGTGCCAAACTCCCCAATCCCCTACTGTGCCAAACCCACTGAATTCCCTACTGTGCCAAAGGCCCCCAATCCCCTACTGTGACAAACTACCTGAATCCCCTACTGTGACTAACTCCCCCAATCCCCTACGAGACAAACTCCCCTAATCCCCTAGTGTGACAAACCCCCCCAATCTCCTACTGTGCAAAATTCCCTGAATCCCCTACTGTGACAAACTCCCCCAATCCGCTAATGTGACAAACTCCCCCAATCCACTAATGTCACAAACTCCCCCAATCCCCTAATGTGCCAAACTCCCCCAATCACCTAATGTGACAAACTCCCCTAATACCCTACTGTGATAACCGAACCCAATCCCCTACTGTGCCAAACTCCCCCAATCCCCTACTGTGACATACTCTCACAATTCCCTACCGTGCCAAATACCCCCAATCCTCTACTGTGACATACTCCCTCAAAGCTCTAAGGTGCCAAACACTCCCAATCCTCTACTGTGGCAAACTCCCCCAATCCCTGACTGTGACGAACTCCCCCAATTCCCTACTGTGTCAAACAACCCCAAACCTCTACTGTGTCAAACTCTCACAATTCCCTACCGTGCCAAACTCCACAAATCCCCTACAGTGACATACTCTCACAATTCCCTACCGTGCCAAACACACCCAATCCTCTACTGTGGCAAACTCCCTCAAAGCTCTAATGTGCCAAACACTCCCAATCCTCTACTGTGGCAAACTCCCCCAATCCCTGACTGTGACGAACTCCCCCAATTCCCTACTGTGTCAAACAACCCCAAACTTCTACTGTGTCAAACTCCCCCAATTCCCTAATGTGCCAAACACTTCCAATTCTCTACTGTGCCAAACTCCCCCAATCCCCTACTGTGCCAAACTCCCGTAATCCCCTACTGTGTCAAACACCCCCAATCCACTACTGTGGCAAACACCCTGAATCCCCTACAGTGACAAACGCCACCAATCCCGAAGTGTGACAAACTCCCCCAATCCAATAATCTGCCAAACTCCCCCAATCCCCTACTGTGACAAACTCCCGTAATCCCCTACTGTGTCAAACACCCCCAATCCACTACTGTGGCAAACACCCTGAATCCCCTACAGTGACAAACGCCACCAATCCCGAAGTGTGCCAAACTCCCCCAATCCACTACTGTGACTAACTGCCACTATCCCCTACTGAGACACACTCCCCTAATCCCCTACTGTCCCAAACTCCCTGAATCCCCTACTGTGACAAACTCCCCCAATCCCCAAATGTGACAAGCTCCCCCAATCCCCTACTGTAACAAACTCCCCCATCCCCTAATGTGGCAAACTCCCCCATTCCCATACTGTGACAAAATCCTCCAATCCCCTAATGTGCCAATCTCCCCCAATTCCTTACTGTGACAAACTCCCCCAATCCCCAAATGTGACAAACTCCCCTAATCCCCTACTGTGATAACTTAACCTAATCCCCTACTGTCATAACCTCCCCCAATCCCCTGCTGTGACAAACTCCCCCAACCACCTAATGTGGCAATTTCCCCTACTGTGCGAAACTCCCCAAATCCCCTACTGTGACAAACTCTCCCAATCCCCTAATGTGACAAACTCCCCCAATTCCCTACTGTGCCAAACACTCCCAATCCTCTACTGTGGCAAATTCCCCCAATCTCCACTGTGACAAACTCCCCCAGTAGCCTACTGTGCCAAACTCCTACAATTCCCTAATGTGACAAACTCTGAATCCTCGACAGTGCCAAATTCCCCTGATCCCCTATTGTGCCAAACTCCCCCAATCCTCTACTGTGAAAAACTCCCCCAATCCCCTACTGTGCCAAACACCCCCAATCCCCTACTGTGACAAACTCCCCCAATCCGCTAATGTGACAAACACCCCCAATCCCCTACTGTGACAAACTCTCCCAATCCCCTACTGTGACAAACTCCTATAATTCCCTAATGTGACAAACTCCCCCAATCCTCTACTGTGACAAACTCTCCCAATCCCCTACTATGACAAACTCCTATAATTCCCTAATGTGACAAACTCCCCCAATCCTCTACTGTGACAAACTCCCCCAATCCCCTACTGTGACAAACTCCTACAATCCCTGAACGTGGACAAACTCCCCCAATCCTCAACTGTGCCAAACACCCCCAATCCCCTATTGTGACAAACACTCCCAATCCCCTACTGTGACAAACTCCTACAATTCCCTACTGTGACAAACTCCCTCAATCCTCTACTGAGACAAACTCCCCTAATCCCCTAGTGTAACAAACCCCCCCAAACCTCTACTGTGCAAAACTCCCTGAATCCCCTACTGTGACAAACTCCCCCAATCCGCTAATGTGACAAACTCCCCCAATCCACTAATGTGACAAACTCACCCAATCCCCTAATGTGCCAAACTCCCCCAATCCACTAATGTCACAAACTCACCCAATCCCCTATTGAGCCAAACTCCCCCAATCACCTAATGTGACAAACTCCCCTAATACCCTACTGTGATAACCGAACCCAATCCCCTACTGTGCCGAACTCCCCCAATCCCCTACTGTGACAAACTCCCCCAATCCCCTAATGTGACAAATTCCCCCAATCCTCTAATGTGACAAATTCCCCCAATCCCCTACAGTGCCAAACTCCACAAATCCCCTACTGTGACATACTCTCCCAATTCCCTACCGTGCCAAACACCCCCAATCCTCTACTGTGGCAAACTCACCGAATCCTCTACTGTGCCAAATACTCCCAATCCTCTACTGTGGCAAATTCCCCCAATCTCCTACTGTGACAAACTCCCCCAATCCAGTACTGTGACAAAGTCCCCCAATAGCCTACTGTGCCAAACTATCTGAATCCTCTACTGTGCCAAATTCCCCTGATCCCCTATTGTGCCAAACTCCCCCAATCCTCTACTGTGGCAAACTCCCCAAAACCCCTACTGTGCCAAACACCCCCAATCCCCTACTGTGACAAACTCTCCCAATCTCCTACTGTGACAAACAGCCCCAATCCCCTACTGTGACAAACTCTCCCAATCCCCTACTGTGACAAACTCCTACAATTCCCAAATGTGCCAAACTCCCCCAATCCCCTACTGTGACATACTCTCACAATTCCCTACCGTGCCAAATACCCCCAATCCTCTACTGTGACATACTCCCTCAAAGCTCTAAGGTGCCAAACACTCCCAATCCTCTACTGTGGCAAACTCCCCCAATCCCTGACTGTGACGAACTCCCCCAATTCCCTACTGTGTCAAACAACCCCAAACCTCTACTGTGTCAAACTCTCACAATTCCCTACCGTGCCAAACACCCCCAATCCTCTACTGTGGCAAACTCCCTCAAAGCTCTAATGTGTCAAACACTCCCAATCCTCTACTGTGGCAAACTCCCCCAATCCCTGACTGTGACGAACTCCCCCAATTCCCTACTGTGTCAAACAACCCCAAACCTCTACTGTGTCAAACTCCCCCAATTCCCTAATGTGCCAAACACTTCCAATTCTCTACTGTGCCAAACTCCCCCAATCCCCTACTGTGCCAAACTCCCGTAATCCCCTACTGTGTCAAACACCCCCAATCCACTACTGTGGCAAACACCCTGAATCCCCTACAGTGACAAACGCCACCAATCCCGAAGTGTGACAAACTCCCCCAATCCAATAATCTGCCAAACTCCCCCAATCCCCTACTGTGACAAACTCCCGTAATCCCCTACTGTGTCAAACACCCCCAATCCACTACTGTGGCAAACACCCTGAATCCCCTACAGTGACAAACGCCACCAATCCCGAAGTGTGCCAAACTCCCCCAATCCACTACTGTGACTAACTGCCACTATCCCCTACTGAGACACACTCCCCTAATCCCCTACTGTCCCAAACTCCCTGAATCCCCTACTGTGACAAACTCCCCCAATCCCCAAATGTGACAAGCTACCCCAATCCCCTACTGTAACAAACTCCCCCATCCCCTAATGTGGCAAACTCCCCCATTCCCATACTGTGACAAAATCCTCCAATCCCCTAATGTGCCAATCTCCCCCAATTCCTTACTGTGACAAACTCCCCCAATCCCCAAATGTGACAAACTCCCCTAATCCCCTACTGTGATAACTTAACCTAATCCCCTACTGTCATAACCTCCCCCAATCCCCTGCTGTGACAAACTCCCCCAACCACCTAATGTGGCAATTTCCCCTACTGTGCGAAACTCCCCAAATCCCCTACTGTGACAAACTCTCCCAATCCCCTAATGTGACAAACTCCCCCAATTCCCTACTGTGCCAAACACTCCCAATCCTCTACTGTGGAAAATTCCCCCAATCTCCTACTGTGACAAACTCCCCCAGTAGCCTACTGTGCCAAACTCCTACAATTCCCTAATGTGACAAACTCTGAATCCTCGACAGTGCCAAATTCCCCTGATCCCCTATTGTGCCAAACTCCCCCAATCCTCTACTGTGACAAACTCCCCCAATCCCCTACTGTGCCAAACACCCCCAATCCCCTACTGTGACAAACTCCCCCAATCCGCTAATGTGACAAACACCCCCAATCCCCTACTGTGACAAACTCTCCCAATCCCCTACTGTGACAAACTCCTATAATTCCCTAATGTGACAAACTCCCCCAATCCTCTACTGTGACAAACTCTCCCAATCCCCTACTATGACAAACTCCTATAATTCCCTAATGTGACAAACTCCCCCAATCCTCTACTGTGACAAACTCCCCCAATCCCCTACTGTGACAAACTCCTACAATCCCTGAACGTGGACAAACTCCCCCAATCCTCAACTGTGCCAAACACCCCCAATCCCCTATTGTGACAAACACTCCCAATCCCCTACTGTGACAAACTCCTACAATTCCCTACTGTGACAAACTCCCCCAATCCAGTACTGTGACAAAGTCCCCCAATAGCCTACTGTGCCAAACTATCTGAACCCTCTACTGTGCCAAATTCCCCTGATCCCCTATTGTGCCAAACTCCCCCAATCCTCTACTGTGGCAAACTCCCCAAAACCCCTACTGTGCCAAACACCCCCAATCCCCTACTGTGACAAACTCTCCCAATCCCCTACTGTGACAAACACCCCCAATCCCCTACTGTGACAAACTCTCCCAATCCCCTACTGTGACAAACTCCTACAATTCCCAAATGTGACAAACTCCCCCAATCCCCTACAGTGACAAACTCCCCCAATCCCGTACTGTGACAAACTCCTACAATCCCCGAACGTGACAAACTCCCCCAATCCTCTACTGTGACAAACTCCCCCAATCCCCTACAGTGCCAAACTCCACAAATCCCCTACTGTGACATACTCTCACAATTCCCTACCGTGCCAAACACACCCAATCCTCTACTGTGGCAAACTCCCTCAAAGCTCTAATGTGCCAAACACTCCCAATCCTCTACTGTGGCAAACTCCCCCAATCCCTGACTGTGACGAACTCCCCCAATTCCCTACTGTGTCAAACAACCCCAAACCTCTACTGTGTCAAACTCCCCCAATTCCCTAATGTGCCAAACACTTTCAATTCTCTACTGTGCAAAACTCCCCCAATCTCCTACTGTGTCAAACACCCCCAATCCACTACTGTGGCAAACACCCTGAATCCCCTACAGTGACAAACGCCACCAATCCCGAAGTGTGACAAACTCCCCCAATCCAATAATCTGCCAAACTCCCCCAATCCCCTACTGTGACAAACTCCCCCAATCCCCTTCTCTGACAAAGTCCCCCAATCCCCTACTGTGCCAAACTCGCTGAATCTCCTACTGTGCCAAACTCCCCCAATCCACTACTGTGACTAACTGCCACTATCCCCTACTGAGACACACTCCCCTAATCCCCTACTGTCCCAAACTCCCTGAATCCCCTACTGTGACAAACTCCCCCAATCCCCAAATGTGCCAATCTCCCCCAATTCCTTACTGTGACAAACTCCCCCAATCCCCAAATGTGACAAACTCCCCTAATCCCCTACTGTGATAACTTAACCTAATCCCCTACTGTCATAACCTCCCCCAATCCCCTGCTGTGACAAACTCCCCCAACCACCTAATGTGGCAATTTCCCCTACTGTGGGAAACTCCCCAAATCCCCTACTGTGACAAACTCTCCCAATCCCCTAATGTGACAAACTCCCCCAATTCCCTACTGTGCCAAACACTCCCAATCCTCTACTGTGGCAAATTCCCTCAATCTCCTACTGTGACAAACTCCCCCAGTAGCCTACTGTGCCAAACTCCTACAATTCCCTAATGTGACAAACTCTGAATCCTCGACTGTGCCAAACTCCCCCAATCCCCTACTGTGCCAAACACCCCCAATCCCCTACTGTGACAAACTCCCCCAATCCGCTAATGTGACAAACACCCCCAATCCCATACTGTGACAAACTCTCCCAATCCCCTACTGTGACAAACTCCTATAATTCCCTAATGTGACAAACTCCCCCAATCCTCTACTGTGACAAACTCTCCCAATCCCCTAATGTGACAAACTCCTATAATTCCCTAATGTGACAAACTCCCCCAATGCCCTACAGTGACAAACTCCCCCAAGCCCCTAATGTGATAAACTCCCCAGTCCCCTACTGGGCCAAACTCCCCCAATCCCCTAACGTGACAAACTCCCCCATTCCCCTACTGTGACAAACTCTCCCAGTCCTCTACTGTGACAAACTCCCCCAATACCCAATGTGACAAACACACCCATCCCCTTTTGTGCCAAAATCCGCCAATGCCCTACTGTGACAAACTCCCCCAGTCCCGTAATGTGACAACCTCCCCCAATCCCCTAAAGTGACAAACTCCCCCAATGCCCTACAGTGCCAAACTTCCCAAATCATCTAACGTGTCAAACTCCTCCAATCCTCTACTGTGCCAAACTCCCCCAATCTCATACTGTGCCAAACTCCCCCAATCGCCTACTGTGCTTTACTCCACTCATCCTTTACTGTGACAAACACCCGAAATCCCCTACTGTGCCCAACTCACCCAATTCTCTACTGTGACAAACACCCCCAATCCCCTACTGTGCTTTACTCCACTCATCCTTTACTGTGACAAACACCCGAAATCCCCTACTGTGCCCAACTCACCCAATCCTCTGAGGTGACAAACGCCTCCAATCCCCAATTGTGACGAAGTCCCCCACTCCACTACTATGCCAGACATCCCCAATCCTCTACTGTGACAAACTACACCAATCCCCTACTGTGACAAACTCCCCCAATCCCATACTTTGCCAAACTCCCCTTATCCCCTCCTGTGCCAAACTCCCCCAATCCCCTACTTTGACAAACTCCCCAATCCTCTACTTTGACAAACTCCCCTAATCCCCTGTTATGCCAAATTCCACCAATCCCCTAACGTGACAAACTCCCCCAATCCCCTAATGTGCCAAACACCCCAAACCCCTACTCTGCCAAACTCTCTGAATCCCCGAATGTGACAAGCTCCCCTAATCCCGTATTGTGACAAACACTCCCAATCCCCTACTGTGCCAAACTACCCCAAACCCCTACTGTGATAAACACCCCCAATCCTCTACTGTGACAAACTCCCCTAATCCCCTGTTAGGCCAAACTCCACCAAACCCCTAACGTGACAAACTCCCCCAATCCTCTACTGTGCCTAACACCCCTAATTCCCTACTGTGCCAAATTCCCCATATCCCCTACTGGGCCAAACTCCACCAATCCCGTACTGTGCCAAACACCACCAATCCCCTGCTGTGATAAACACCCCCAATCCTCTACTGTGACAATCTCCCCTAATCCCCGACTATGCCAAACTCCCCCAATCTCCTAATGTGACAAACTCCCCCAATCCCCTACAGTGCCAAACTCCCCAAATCATCTAAGATGTCAAACTCCTCCAATCCTCTACTGTGCCAAACTCCCCCAATCTCCTACTGTGCCAAACACCCCCAATCCTCTACTGTGCGTTAGTCCCCAATCCCCTCCTGTGCCAAACACCCCCAATTGCCTACTGTGCTTTACTCCCCTCATCCTTTATGTGACAAACACCCGAAATCCCCTAATGAGACAAACTCCCCCAATCCTCTACTGTGACAAACACCCCCAATCCCCTACTGTGCCAAACTCCCCCAAACCCCTAATGTGATAAACTCCCCAGTCCCCTACTGGGCCAAACGCCCCCAATCCCCTAACGTGACAAACTCCCCCTTTCCCCTACTGTGCCTAAGACCCCCAATCCCCGACTGTGCCAAACTCCCCTTATCCCCTACTGTGACAAACTCCCCCAATCCTCTACTGTGACAAACTACCCTAATCCCCTGTTATGCCAAACTCCCCCAATCTCTTTAGATTAGATTAGATTACATTACAGTGTGGAAACAGGCCCTTCGGCCCAACAAGTCCACACCGACCCGCCGAAGCGAAACCCACCCATACCCCTACATTTACCCCTTACCTAACACTACGGGCAATTTAGCATGGCCAATTCACCTGACCCTGCACATCTTTTTTGGACTGTGGGAGGAAACCGGAGCACCCGGAGGAAACCCACGCAGACACGGGTAGAACGTGCAAACTCCACACAGTCAGTCGCCTGAGGCGGGAATTGAACCCGGGTCTCAGGCGCTGTGAGGCAGCAGTGCTAACCACTGTGCCACCGTGCCGCCCACAAACGCGACCCCAATCTCCTAATGTGACAAACTCCAATCTCCTAATGTGCCGCCCCAAACTCCTAATCTCCTAATGTGACAAACTCCCCCAGTCCCCTCATGTGACAAACTCCCCCAATCTCCTACAGTGCCAAACTCCCCGAATCAACTAAGGTGACAAACCCCTCCAATCCTCTACTGTGGCAAAATCCCCCAATCCCCCAGTCCCCTACTGTGCCAAACTCCCCCAATGCCCTACTGTGCCTAACATCCCCAATCCCCGACTGTGCCAAATTCCCCATATCTTAACGTGACAAACTCCCCCAATCCCCTACTGTGCCTAACACCACAAACCCCTATCTGACAAACTCTTTGAATCCCTTAATGTGACAAGCTCCCTAATCCCGTACTGTGACAAACACCCCCAATCCCCTACTGTTCCAAATTCCCCATATCCCCTACTGGGACAAACTCCACCAATCCCCTACTGTGCCAAACACCACCAATCCCCTGCTATGCCAAATTCCCCTAATCCCCTACTGTGACAAACTACCCTAATCCCCTAATGTGACAAACTCCCCCAGTCCCCTCATGTGACAAACTCCCCCAAACTCCTACAGTGCGAAACTCCCCGAATCATCTAAGGTGACAAACCCCTCCAATCCTCTACTGTGGCAAACTCAACCAATCCCGTACTGTGCCAAACACCACCAATCCCCTGCTGTGCCAAATTCCCCTAATCCCCTACTGTGACAAACTCCCCTAAAACCCGACTGTGACAAACTCCCCCAATCTCCTAATGTGACAAACTCCCCCAGTCCCCTCATGTGACAAACTCCCCCAATCTCCTACAGTGCCAAACTCCCCGAATCAACTAAGGTGACAAACCCCTCCAATCCTCTACTGTGGCAAAATCCCCCAATCCCCCAGTCCCCTACTGTGCCAAACTCCCCCAATGCCCTACTGTGCCTAACATCCCCAATCCCCGACTGTGCCAAATTCCCCATATCCCCTACTGGGCAAAACTCCACCAATCCCGTACTGTGCCAAATACCACCAATCCCCTGCTGTGCCAAGTTCCCCTAATCCCCTAATGTGATAATCTCCCCCAGTCCCCTACTGTGCCATACTCCCCCAATCCCCTAACGTGCCAATCTCCCCCAATCCTCTACTGTGACAAACTCCCCAAATCATCTAAGATGTCAAATTCCTCCAATCCTCTACTGTGCCAAACTCCCCCAATCTCCTACTGTGCCAAACACCCCCAATCCTCGACTGTGCTTTACTCCCCTAATCCCCTCTTGTGACAAACACCTCAATCCCCTACTGTGCCAAACTCCTCCAAACCCCTAATGTGATAAACTCCCCCAGTCCCCTACTGTGCCAAACTCCCCCAATCCCCTACTGTGCCAAACTCACGTAATCCCCTACTGTGCCAAACACCCTGAATCCCCTACAGTGACAAACGCCACCAATCCCGAAGTGTGACAAACTCCCCCAATCCATAATCTGCCAAACTCCCCCAATCCCCTACTGTGCCAAACTCGCTGAATCTCCTACTGTGCCAAACTCCCCCAATCCACTACTGTGACTAACTGCCACTATCCCCTACTGAGACACACTCCCATAATCCCCTACTGTCCCAAACTCCCTGAATCCCCTACTGTGACAAACTCCCCCAATCCCCAAATGTGACAAGCTACCCCAATCCCCTACTGTAACAAACTCCCCCATCCCCTAATGTGGCAAACTCCCCCATTCCCATACTGTGACAAAATCCTCCAATCCCCAAATGTGCCAATCTCCCCCAATTCCTTACTGTGACAAACTCTCCCAATCCCCAAATGTGACAAACTCCCCTAATCCCCTACTGTGATAAATTAACCTAATCCCCTACTGTCATAACCTCCCCCAATCCCCTGCTGTGACAAACTCCCCCAACCACCTAATGTGGCAATTTCCCCTACTGTGCGAAACTCCCCAAATCCCCTACTGTGACAAACTCTCCCAATCCCCTAATGTGCCAAACTCCCCCAATTCCCTACTGTGCCAAACACTCCCAATCCTCTACTGTGGCAAATTCCCTCAATCTCCTACTGTGACAAACTCCCCCAGTAGCCTACTGTGCCAAACTCCTACAATTCCCTAATGTGACAAACTCTGAATCCTCGACAGTGCCAAATTCCCCTGATCCCCTATTGTGCCAAACTCCCCCAATCCTCTACTGTGAAAAACTCCCCCAATCCCCTACTGTGCCAAACACCCCCAATCCCCTACTGTGACAAACTCCCCCAATCCGCTAATGTGACAAACACCCCCAATCCCCTACTGTGACAAACTCTCCCAATCCCCTACTGTGACAAACTCCTATAATTCCCTAATGTGACAAACCCCCCCAATCCTCTACTGTGACAAACTCTCCCAAACCCCTAATGAGACAAACTCCTATAATTCCCTAATGTGACAAACTCCCCCAATCCTCTACTGTGACAAACTTCCCCAAACCCCTAATGTGATAAACTCCCCAGTCCCCTACTGGGCCAAACTCCCCCAATCCCCTAACGTGACAAACTCCCCCATTCCCCTACTGTGCCTAAGACCCCCAATCCCCGACTGTGCCAAACTCCCCTTATCCCCTACTGTGACAAACTCCCCCAATCCTCTACTGTGACAAACTACCCTAATCCCCTGTTATGCCAAACTCCCCCAATCTCTTAACGTGACAAACTCCCCCAATCCCCTACTGTGCCTAACACCACAAACCCCTATCTGACAAACTCTTTGAATCCCTTAATGTGACAAGCTCCCTAATCCCGTACTGTGACAAACACCCCCAATCCCCTACTGTTCCAAATTCCCCATATCCCCTACTGGGACAAACTCCACCAATCCCCTACTGTGCCAAACACCACCAATCCCCTGCTATGCCAAATTCCCCTAATCCCCTACTGTGACAAACTACCCTAATCCCCTAATGTGACAAACTCCCCCAGTCCCCTCATGTGACAAACTCCCCCAAACTCCTACAGTGCGAAACTCCCCGAATCATCTAAGGTGACAAACCCCTCCAATCCTCTACTGTGGCAAACTCAACCAATCCCGTACTGTGCCAAACACCACCAATCCCCTGCTGTGCCAAATTCCCCTAATCCCCTACTGTGACAAACTCCCCTAAAACCCGACTGTGACAAACTCCCCCAATCTCCTAATGTGACAAACTCCCCCAGTCCCCTCATGTGACAAACTCCCCCAATCTCCTACAGTGCCAAACTCCCCGAATCAACTAAGGTGACAAACCCCTCCAATCCTCTACTGTGGCAAAATCCCCCAATCCCCCAGTCCCCTACTGTGCCAAACTCCCCCAATGCCCTACTGTGCCTAACATCCCCAATCCCCGACTGTGCCAAATTCCCCATATCCCCTACTGGGCAAAACTCCACCAATCCCGTACTGTGCCAAATACCACCAATCCCCTGCTGTGCCAAGTTCCCCTAATCCCCTAATGTGATAATCTCCCCCAGTCCCCTACTGTGCCATACTCCCCCAATCCCCTAACGTGCCAATCTCCCCCAATCCTCTACTGTGACAAACTCCCCAAATCATCTAAGATGTCAAATTCCTCCAATCCTCTACTGTGCCAAACTCCCCCAATCTCCTACTGTGCCAAACACCCCCAATCCTCGACTGTGCTTTACTCCCCTAATCCCCTCTTGTGACAAACACCTCAATCCCCTACTGTGCCAAACTCCTCCAAACCCCTAATGTGATAAACTCCCCCAGTCCCCTACTGTGCCAAACTCCCCCAATCCCCTACTGTGCCAAACTCACGTAATCCCCTACTGTGCCAAACACCCTGAATCCCCTACAGTGACAAACGCCACCAATCCCGAAGTGTGACAAACTCCCCCAATCCATAATCTGCCAAACTCCCCCAATCCCCTACTGTGCCAAACTCGCTGAATCTCCTACTGTGCCAAACTCCCCCAATCCACTACTGTGACTAACTGCCACTATCCCCTACTGAGACACACTCCCCTAATCCCCTACTGTCCCAAACTCCCTGAATCCCCTACTGTGACAAACTCCCCCAAAACCCAAATGTGACAAGCTACCCCAATCCCCTACTGTAACAACTCCCCCATCCCCTAATGTGGCAAACTCCCCCATTCCCATACTGTGACAAAATCCTCCAATCCCCAAATGTGCCAATCTCCCCCAATTCCTTACTGTGACAAACTCCCCCAATCCCCAAATGTGACAAACTCCCCTAATCCCCTACTGTGATAAATTAACCTAATCCCCTACTGTCATAACCTCCCCCAATCCCCTGCTGTGACAAACTCCCCCAACCACCTAATGTGGCAATTTCCCCTACTGTGCGAAACTCCCCAAATCCCCTACTGTGACAAACTCTCCCAATCCCCGAATGTGCCAAACTCCCCCAAACCCCTAATGTGATAAACTCCCCCAGTCCCCTACAGTGCCAAACTCCCCGAATCATCTAAGGTGACAAACTCCTCCAATCCTCTACTGTTGCAAACTCCCCCAATCCCCTACTGTGCCAAACTCCCACAATCTCCTACTGTGCCAAAGTCCCCTCATCCCTTACTGTGACAAACTCCCCCAATCCTCTACTGTGACAAACACCCCAATCCCCTACTGTGTCAAACTCCTCCAAACCCCTAATGTGATAAACTCCCCCAGTCCCCTACTGTGCCAAACTCCCCGAATCATCTAAGGTAACAAACGCCTCCAATCCTCAACTGTGGCAAACTCCCCCAATCCCCTACTGTGCCAAACACCCCCAATCTTCTACTGTGCCAAACTCCCCTCATCCCTTACTGTGACAAACACCCCAATCCCCTAGTGTGCCAAACTCCTCCAAACCCCTAATGTGATAAACTCCCCCAGTCCCCTACTGTGCCAAACTCCTCCAAACCCCAAATGTGATAAACTCCCCCAGTCCCCTACTGTACCAAACTCTCCCAATGCCCTACTGTGCCTAACATCCCCAATCCCTGACTGTGCCAAATTTCCCATATCCCCTACTGGGCCAAACTCCACCAATCCCGTACTGTGCCAAACACCACCAATCCCCTGCTGTGCCAAGTTCCCCTAATCCCCTACTGTGACAAACTCCCCCAGACCCTAATGTGATAAACTCCCCCAATCCTCTACTGTGACAAACACCCCAATCCCCTACTGTGCCAAACTACCCCAAACCCCTAATGTGATAAACTTCCCCCAATCCTCTACTGTGACAAACTCCCCTAATCCCCTGTTAGGCCAAACTCCACCAATCCCCTAACGTGACAAACTCCCCCAATCCCCTACTGTGCCTAACACCCCCAATCCCCTACTGTGCCAAATTCCCCATATCCCCTACTGGCCCAAACTCCACCAATCCCGTACTGTACCAAACACCACCAATCCCCTGCTGTGCCAAATTCCCCTAATCCCCTACTGTGACAAACTCCCATAATCCCCGACTGTGACAAACTCCCCCAATCCCCTAATGTGACAAACTCCCCCAATCCCCTACAGTGACAAACTCCCCCAATCCTCGAAGGTGACAAACTCCCCCAATCTCCTAACGTGACAAACTCCCCCAATCCTCGAAGGTGACAAACTCCCCCAATCCCCGACAGTGACAAACTCCCCCAATCCTCGAAGGTGACAAACTCCCCCAATCCCCTACTGTGCCAAATTCCCATATCCCCTACTGTGCCAAACTCCACCAATTGCCTGCTGTGACAAACTCTCCTAATCCCCTTTTGTGACAAACTCCCCCAGTCCCCTACTGTGCCAAACTCCCCCAATCCTCTAAGGTGACAAACTCCTCCAATCCCCTACTGTGACAAACTCTCCCAATCCTCTACTGTGACAAACTCCCCCAATCCCCAATGTGACAAACACACCCATCCCCTTTTGTGCCAAAATCCGCCAATCCCCTACTGTGACAAACTCCCCCAGTGCCGTAATGTGACAAACTCCCCCAATCCCCTACAGTGCCAAACTTCCCAAATCATCTAAGGTGTCAAACTCCTCCAATCCTCTACTGTGCCAAACTCCCTCAATCTCCGACTGTGCCAAACACCCCCAATCCTCTACTGTGCTTTACTCCCCTAATCCCCTTCTGTGCCAAACACCCCCAATCGCCTACTGTGCTTTACTGCCCTCATCCCTTACTGTGACAAACACCCGAAATCCCCTACTGAGCCCAACTCACCCAATCCTCTACTGTGACAAACACCCCCAATCCCCTACTGTGCCAAACTCCACCAACCCCTAATGTGATAAACTCCCCCAATCCCCTACTGTGCCAAACTCCCCCAATCCCCTAACGTGAAAAACTCCCCCAACCCTCTACTGTGCCTAAGACCCCTAATCCCCGACTGTGCCAAACTCCCCTTATCCCCAACTGTGCCAAACTCCCCCAATCCTCTACTGTGACAAACTACCCTAATCCCCTGTTATGCCAAACTCCCCCAATCCCTTAACGTGACAAACTCCCCCAATCACCTCATGTGCCAAACACCACAAACCCCTATCTGACAAACTCTCTGAATCCCTTAATGTGACAAGCTCCTCTAATCCCGTACTGTGACAAACACCCCCAATCCCCTACTGTGCCAAACTTCCCCGAAACCCGAATGTGATAAACTCCCCCAATCCTCTACTGTGACAAACTCCCTTAATCCCCTGTTATGCCAAACTCCACCAATCCCCTAACGTGACAAACTCCCCCAATCCCCTACTGTGCCTAAAGCCCCCAATCCCCTACTGTGCCAAATTCCCCATATCCCCTACTGGGCCAAACTCCACCAATCCCCTACTGTGCCAAACACCACCAATCCCCTGCTGTGCCAAATTCCCCTAATCTCATACTTTGACAAACTCCCCTAATCCCCTACTGTGACAAACTCCCCTAGTCCCCTCAGGTGACAAACTCCCCAAACCTCCTACAGTGCCAAACTCCCCGAATCCTCTACTGTGGCAAACTCCCCCAATCCTCTACTGTGCCAAACTCCCACAATCTCCTACTGTGCCAAACACCCCCAATCCTCGATTGTGCTTTACTCCTCTAATTCCCTCTTGTGCCAAACACCCCCAATCCTCTACTGTGACAAACACGCCAATCCCCTACTGTGCCAAACTCCTCCAAACCCCTAATGTGATAAACTCCCCCAGTCCCCGACTGTGCCAAACTCCCCCCATGCCCGACTGTGCCTAATATCCCCAATCCCCGACTGTGCCAAATTCCCCATATCCCTTACTGGGCCAAAGTCCACCAATCTCGTACTGTACCAAACACCACCAATCCCCTGCTGTGCCAAATTCCCCTAATCCCCTACTGTGCCAAACTCCCCTAATCCCCTTTTGTGACAAACTCCCCCAATCCCCTACTGTGCCTAACTCCCCCAATCCCCGACTGTGCCAAATTCCCCATATCCCCTACTGGGCCAAACTCCACCAATCCCGTACTGTACCAAACACCACCAATCCCCTGCTGTGCCAAATTCCCCCAATCCCCTGCTGTGCCAAACTCCCCCAATCCTCTAAGGTGACAAACTCCTCCAATCCCCTACTGTGACAAACTCTCCCAATCCTCTACTGTGACAAACTCCCCCAATCCCCAATGTGACAAACACACCTAATCCCCTTTTGTGCCAAAATCCGCCAATCCCCTACTGTGACAAACTCCCCCAGTCCCGTAATGTGACAAACTCCCCCAATCCCCTACATTGCCAAACTTCCCAAATCATCTAAGGTGTCAAACTCTCCCAATCCTCTACTGTGACAAACTCCCCCAGTCCCGAAATGTGACAAACTCCCCCAATCCCCTAATGTGACAAACTCCTCCAATCCTCTACTGTGCGAAACTCCCCCAATCTCCTACTGTGCCAAACACCCCCAATCCTCTACTGTGCTTTACTCCCCTAATCCCCTCCTGTGCCAAACACCCCCTATCAGCTACTGTGCTTTACTCCCCTCATCCCTTACTGTGACAAACACACGAAATCCCCTCCTGTGCCCAACTCCCCCAATCCTCTACTGTGACAAACACCCCCAAACCCCTAATGTGATAAATACCCCAGTCCCCTACTGCGCCAAACTGCCCCAATCCCCTAACGTGACAAACTCCCCCAATCCCCTACTGTGCCTAAGACCCCCAATCCCCGACTGTGCCAAACTCCCCTTATCCCCTACTGTGCCAAACTCCCCCAATCCTCTACTGTGACAAACTACCCTAATCCCCTGTTATGCCAAACTCCCCCAATCCCTTAACGTGACAAACTTCCCCAATCCCCTATTGGGCCAAACTCCACCAATCCCGTACTGTACCAAACACCACCAATCCCCTGCTGTGCCAAATTCCCCTAATCCCCTATTGTGACAAACTCCCCCAGTCCCCTAATGTGACAAACTCCCCCAATCCCCTTCTGTGCCAAACTCCCCCAACCCTCTAAGGTGACAAACTCCTCCAATCCCCTACTGTGACAAACTCTCCCAATCCTCTACTGTGACAAACTCCCCCAATCCCCAATGTGACAAACACACCAATCCCCTTTTGTGCCAAAATCCGCCAATCCCCTACTGTGATAAACTCCCCCAGTCCCGTAATGTGACAAACTACCCCAATCCCCTACATTTCCAAACTTCCCAAATCATCTAACGTGTCAAACCCCTCCAATCCTCTACTGTGCCAAACTCCCCCAATCTCCTACTGTGCCAAACACCCCCAATCCTCTAATGTGCTTTACTCCCCTAATCCCCTCCTGTGCCAAACACCCCCAATCGCCTACTGTGCTTTACTCCCCTCATCCCTTACTGTGACAAACACCCGAAATCCCCTACTGTGCAAACTCCCCCATTCCTCTACTGTGACAAACACCCCCAATCCCCTACTGTGCCAAACTCCCCCAAACCCCTAATGTGATAAACTCCCCCAGTCCCCTACAGTGCCAAACTCCCCGAATCATCTAAGGTGACAAACTCCTCCAATCCTCTACTGTTGCAAACTCCCCCAATCCCCTACTGTGCCAAACTCCCCTCATCCCTTACTGTGACAAACTCCCCCAATCCTCTACTGTGACAAACACCCCAATCCCCTACTGTGTCAAACTCCTCCAAACCCCTAATGTGATAAACTCCCCCAGTCCCCTACTGTGCCAAACTCCCCGAATCATCTAAGGTAACAAACGCCTCCAATCCTCAACTGTGGCAAACTCCCCCAATCCCCTACTGTGCCAAACACCCCCAATCTTCTACTGTGCCAAACTCCCCTCATCCCTTACTGTGACAAACACCCCAATCCCCTAGTGTGCCAAACTCCTCCAAACCCCTAATGTGATAAACTCCCCCAGTCCCCTACTGTGCCAAACTCCTCCAAACCCCAAATGTGATAAACTCCCCCAGTCCCCTACTGTACCAAACTCTCCCAATGCCCTACTGTGCCTAACATCCCCAATCCCTGACTGTGCCAAATTTCCCATATCCCCTACTGGGCCAAACTCCACCAATCCCGTACTGTGCCAAACACCACCAATCCCCTGCTGTGCCAAGTTCCCCTAATCCCCTACTGTGACAAACTCCCCCAGTCCCCTAATGTGATAAACTCCCCCAATCCTCTACTGTGACAAACACCCCAATCCCCTACTGTGCCAAACTACCCCAAACCCCTAATGTGATAAACTTCCCCCAATCCTCTACTGTGACAAACTCCCCTAATCCCCTGTTAGGCCAAACTCCACCAATCCCCTAACGTGACAAACTCCCCCAATCCCCTACTGTGCCTAACACCCCCAATCCCCTACTGTGCCAAATTCCCCATATCCCCTACTGGCCCAAACTCCACCAATCCCGTACTGTACCAAACACCACCAATCCCCTGCTGTGCCAAATTCCCCTAATCCCCTACTGTGACAAACTCCCATAATCCCCGACTGTGACAAACTCCCCCAATCCCCTAATGTGACAAACTCCCCCAATCCCCTACAGTGACAAACTCCCCCAATCCTCGAAGGTGACAAACTCCCCCAATCTCCTAACGTGACAAACTCCCCCAATCCTCGAAGGTGACAAACTCCCCCAATCCCCGACAGTGACAAACTCCCCCAATCCTCGAAGGTGACAAACTCCCCCAATCCCCTACTGTGCCAAATTCCCATATCCCCTACTGTGCCAAACTCCACCAATTGCCTGCTGTGACAAACTCTCCTAATCCCCTTTTGTGACAAACTCCCCCAGTCCCCTACTGTGCCAAACTCCCCCAATCCTCTAAGGTGACAAACTCCTCCAATCCCCTACTGTGACAAACTCTCCCAATCCTCTACTGTGACAAACTCCCCCAATCCCCAATGTGACAAACACACCCATCCCCTTTTGTGCCAAAATCCGCCAATCCCCTACTGTGACAAACTCCCCCAGTGCCGTAATGTGACAAACTCCCCCAATCCCCTACAGTGCCAAACTTCCCAAATCATCTAAGGTGTCAAACTCCTCCAATCCTCTACTGTGCCAAACTCCCTCAATCTCCGACTGTGCCAAACACCCCCAATCCTCTACTGTGCTTTACTCCCCTAATCCCCTTCTGTGCCAAACACCCCCAATCGCCTACTGTGCTTTACTGCCCTCATCCCTTACTGTGACAAACACCCGAAATCCCCTACTGAGCCCAACTCACCCAATCCTCTACTGTGACAAACACCCCCAATCCCCTACTGTGCCAAACTCCACCAACCCCTAATGTGATAAACTCCCCCAATCCCCTACTGTGCCAAACTCCCCCAATCCCCTAACGTGAAAAACTCCCCCAACCCTCTACTGTGCCTAAGACCCCTAATCCCCGACTGTGCCAAACTCCCCTTATCCCCAACTGTGCCAAACTCCCCCAATCCTCTACTGTGACAAACTACCCTAATCCCCTGTTATGCCAAACTCCCCCAATCCCTTAATGTGACAAACTCCCCCAATCACCTCATGTGCCAAACACCACAAACCCCTATCTGACAAACTCTCTGAATCCCTTAATGTGACAAGCTCCTCTAATCCCGTACTGTGACAAACACCCCCAATCCCCTACTGTGCCAAACTTCCCCGAAACCCGAATGTGATAAACTCCCCCAATCCTCTACTGTGACAAACTCCCTTAATCCCCTGTTATGCCAAACTCCACCAATCCCCTAACGTGACAAACTCCCCCAATCCCCTACTGTGCCTAAAGCCCCCAATCCCCTACTGTGCCAAATTCCCCATATCCCCTACTGGGCCAAACTCCACCAATCCCCTACTGTGCCAAACACCACCAATCCCCTGCTGTGCCAAATTCCCCTAATCTCATACTTTGACAAACTCCCCTAATCCCCTACTGTGACAAACTCCCCTAGTCCCCTCAGGTGACAAACTCCCCAAACCTCCTACAGTGCCAAACTCCCCGAATCCTCTACTGTGGCAAACTCCCCCAATCCTCTACTGTGCCAAACTCCCACAATCTCCTACTGTGCCAAACACCCCCAATCCTCGATTGTGCTTTACTCCTCTAATTCCCTCTTGTGCCAAACACCCCCAATCCTCTACTGTGACAAACACGCCAATCCCCTACTGTGCCAAACTCCTCCAAACCCCTAATGTGATAAACTCCCCCAGTCCCCGACTGTGCCAAACTCCCCCCATGCCCGACTGTGCCTAATATCCCCAATCCCCGACTGTGCCAAATTCCCCATATCCCTTACTGGGCCAAAGTCCACCAATCTCGTACTGTACCAAACACCACCAATCCCCTGCTGTGCCAAATTCCCCTAATCCCCTACTGTGCCAAACTCCCCTAATCCCCTTTTGTGACAAACTCCCCCAATCCCCTACTGTGCCTAACTCCCCCAATCCCCGACTGTGCCAAATTCCCCATATCCCCTACTGGGCCAAACTCCACCAATCCCGTACTGTACCAAACACCACCAATCCCCTGCTGTGCCAAATTCCCCCAATCCCCTGCTGTGCCAAACTCCCCCAATCCTCTAAGGTGACAAACTCCTCCAATCCCCTACTGTGACAAACTCTCCCAATCCTCTACTGTGACAAACTCCCCCAATCCCCAATGTGACAAACACACCTAATCCCCTTTTGTGCCAAAATCCGCCAATCCCCTACTGTGACAAACTCCCCCAGTCCCGTAATGTGACAAACTCCCCCAATCCCCTACATTGCCAAACTTCCCAAATCATCTAAGGTGTCAAACTCTCCCAATCCTCTACTGTGACAAACTCCCCCAGTCCCGAAATGTGACAAACTCCCCCAATCCCCTAATGTGACAAACTCCTCCAATCCTCTACTGTGCGAAACTCCCCCAATCTCCTACTGTGCCAAACACCCCCAATCCTCTACTGTGCTTTACTCCCCTAATCCCCTCCTGTGCCAAACACCCCCTATCAGCTACTGTGCTTTACTCCCCTCATCCCTTACTGTGACAAACACACGAAATCCCCTCCTGTGCCCAACTCCCCCAATCCTCTACTGTGACAAACACCCCCAAACCCCTAATGTGATAAATACCCCAGTCCCCTACTGCGCCAAACTGCCCCAATCCCCTAACGTGACAAACTCCCCCAATCCCCTACTGTGCCTAAGACCCCCAATCCCCGACTGTGCCAAACTCCCCTTATCCCCTACTGTGCCAAACTCCCCCAATCCTCTACTGTGACAAACTACCCTAATCCCCTGTTATGCCAAACTCCCCCAATCCCTTAACGTGACAAACTTCCCCAATCCCCTATTGGGCCAAACTCCACCAATCCCGTACTGTACCAAACACCACCAATCCCCTGCTGTGCCAAATTCCCCTAATCCCCTATTGTGACAAACTCCCCCAGTCCCCTAATGTGACAAACTCCCCCAATCCCCTTCTGTGCCAAACTCCCCCAACCCTCTAAGGTGACAAACTCCTCCAATCCCCTACTGTGACAAACTCTCCCAATCCTCTACTGTGACAAACTCCCCCAATCCCCAATGTGACAAACACACCAATCCCCTTTTGTGCCAAAATCCGCCAATCCCCTACTGTGATAAACTCCCCCAGTCCCGTAATGTGACAAACTACCCCAATCCCCTACATTTCCAAACTTCCCAAATCATCTAACGTGTCAAACCCCTCCAATCCTCTACTGTGCCAAACTCCCCCAATCTCCTACTGTGCCAAACACCCCCAATCCTCTAATGTGCTTTACTCCCCTAATCCCCTCCTGTGCCAAACACCCCCAATCGCCTACTGTGCTTTACTCCCCTCATCCCTTACTGTAACAAACACCCGAAATCCCCTACTGTGCAAACTCCCCCATTCCTCTACTGTGACAAACACCCCCAATCCCCTACTGTGCCAAACTCCCCCAAACCCCTAATGTGATAAACTCCCCCAGTCCCCTACAGTGCCAAACTCCCCGAATCATCTAAGGTGACAAACTCCTCCAATCCTCTACTGTTGCAAACTCCCCCAATCCCCTACTGTGCCAAACTCCCCTCATCCCTTACTGTGACAAACTCCCCCAATCCTCTACTGTGACAAACACCCCAATCCCCTACTGTGTCAAACTCCTCCAAACCCCTAATGTGATAAACTCCCCCAGTCCCCTACTGTGCCAAACTCCCCGAATCATCTAAGGTAACAAACGCCTCCAATCCTCAACTGTGGCAAACTCCCCCAATCCCCTACTGTGCCAAACACCCCCAATCTTCTACTGTGCCAAACTCCCCTCATCCCTTACTGTGACAAACACCCCAATCCCCTAGTGTGCCAAACTCCTCCAAACCCCTAATGTGATAAACTCCCCCAGTCCCCTACTGTGCCAAACTCCTCCAAACCCCAAATGTGATAAACTCCCCCAGTCCCCTACTGTACCAAACTCTCCCAATGCCCTACTGTGCCTAACATCCCCAATCCCTGACTGTGCCAAATTTCCCATATCCCCTACTGGGCCAAACTCCACCAATCCCGTACTGTGCCAAACACCACCAATCCCCTGCTGTGCCAAGTTCCCCTAATCCCCTACTGTGACAAACTCCCCCAGTCCCCTAATGTGATAAACTCCCCCAATCCTCTACTGTGACAAACACCCCAATCCCCTACTGTGCCAAACTACCCCAAACCCCTAATGTGATAAACTTCCCCCAATCCTCTACTGTGACAAACTCCCCTAATCCCCTGTTAGGCCAAACTCCACCAATCCCCTAACGTGACAAACTCCCCCAATCCCCTACTGTGCCTAACACCCCCAATCCCCTACTGTGCCAAATTCCCCATATCCCCTACTGGCCCAAACTCCACCAATCCCGTACTGTACCAAACACCACCAATCCCCTGCTGTGCCAAATTCCCCTAATCCCCTACTGTGACAAACTCCCATAATCCCCGACTGTGACAAACTCCCCCAATCCCCTAATGTGACAAACTCCCCCAATTCCCTACAGTGACAAACTCCCCCAATCCTCGAAGGTGACAAACTCCCCCAATCTCCTAACGTGACAAACTCCCCCAATCCTCGAAGGTGACAAACTCCCCCAATCCCCGACAGTGACAAACTCCCCCAATCCTCGAAGGTGACAAACTCCCCCAATCCCCTACTGTGCCAAATTCCCATATCCCCTACTGTGCCAAACTCCACCAATTGCCTGCTGTGACAAACTCTCCTAATCCCCTTTTGTGACAAACTCCCCCAGTCCCCTACTGTGCCAAACTCCCCCAATCCTCTAAGGTGACAAACTCCTCCAATCCCCTACTGTGACAAACTCTCCCAATCCTCTACTGTGACAAACTCCCCCAATCCCCAATGTGACAAACACACCCATCCCCTTTTGTGCCAAATTCCGCCAATCCCCTACTGTGACAAACTCCCCCAGTGCCGTAATGTGACAAACTCCCCCAATCCCCTACAGTGCCAAACTTCCCAAATCATCTAAGGTGTCAAACTCCTCCAATCCTCTACTGTGCCAAACTCCCTCAATCTCCGACTGTGCCAAACACCCCCAATCCTCTACTGTGCTTTACTCCCCTAATCCCCTTCTGTGCCAAACACCCCCAATCGCCTACTGTGCTTTACTGCCCTCATCCCTTACTGTGACAAACACCCGAAATCCCCTACTGTGCAAACTCCCCCAATCCTCTACTGTGACAAACACCCCCAATCCCCTACTGTGCCAAACTCCACCAACCCCTAATGTGATAAACTCCCCCAATCCCCTAACGTGAAAAACTCCCCCAACCCTCTACTGTGCCTAAGACCCCCAATCCCCGACTGTGCCAAACTCCCCTTATCCCCTACAGTGCCAAACTCCCCCAATCCTCTACTGTGACAAACTACCCTAATCCCCTGTTATGCCAAACTCCCCCAATCCCTTAACGTGACAAACTCCCCCAATCACCTCATGTGCCAAACACCACAAACCCCTATCTGACAAACTCTCTGAATCCCTTAATGTGACAAGCTCCTCTAATCCCGTACTGTGACAAACATCCCCAATCCCCTGCTGTGCCAAACTCCCCGAATCATCTAAGGTGACAAACTCCCCCAATCCTCTACTGTGCCAAACTCCCCCGAATCCCGAATGTGATAAACTCCCCCAATCCTCTACTGTGACAAACTCCCCTAAACCCCTGTTATGCCAAACTCCACCAATCCCCTAACGTGACAAACTCCCCCAATCCCCTAATGTGCCTAAAGCTACCAATCCCCTACTGTGCCAAATTCCCCATATCCCCTACTGGGCCAAACTCCACCAATCCCCTACTGTGCCAAACACCACCAATCCCCTGCTGTGCCAAATTCCCCTAATCCCCTACTGTGCCAAACTCCCCCAATCCTCTACACTGCCAAACTCCGCTAATCCCCTACTGTGACAAACTTCCCCAATCCTCTACTCTGCCAAACTCCCCTAATCCCCTGCTGTGCCTAACACCCCTAATCCCCTACTGTGACAAACTCCCCCAATCCTGTATTGTGACAAACACCCCCAATCCCCTACTGTGACAAACTCCCCCAGTCCCCTAATGTGACAAACTCCCCCAATCCCCTACTGTGCCAAACTCCCCCAATCCTGTATTGTGACAAACTCCTCCAATCCCCTACTGTGACAAACTCCCCCAATCCCCTAATGTGACAAACTCCCACAGTCCCCGACTGTGACAAACTCCCCCAATCCTCTAATGTGACAAACTCCCCCAATCCCCGAATGTGACAAACGTCCAAAATCCCCTACTGTGCCAAACACCCCCAATCCCCTACTGTGCCAGATTCCCCTGATCCCCTACTGTGACAAACTCCCCCAGTCCCCTAATGTGACAAACTCCCCTAATCCCCTATTGTGCCAAACTCCCCCAATCCTCTAAGGTGACAAACTCCCCCAATCCCCTACTGTAGTTAACTCCCCCAATCCTCTACTGTGACATACTCCCACAATCCCCTACTTTGACAAACTCCCCCAATCCTCTAATGTGCCAAACTCCCCCTATTGCCTCCTGTGCCCAACTCCCCAATCCCCTACTGTGCCAAACCCCACTCATCCCCTACTGTGTCAAACTCCCCCAAACCCCTCATGTGATAAACTCTCCCACTTCTCTACTGTGACAAACTCCCTGAACCCCTGTTATGCCAAACTCCCCTAATCTCCGAACATGACAAACTCCCCCAATCCCCTACTGTGCCTAACATCCCCAATCCCCTACTGTGCCAAATTCTCATATCCCCTACTGTGCCAAACTCCACCAATCCCCTGCTGTGCCAAATTCCCCCAATCCCCTACTGTGACAAACTCCCCCAATCCCCTGCTGTGCCAAACTCCTGCAATCCTCTAAGGTGACAAACTCCTCCAATCCCCTACTGTGACAAACTCTCCCAATCCTCTACTGTGACAAACTCCCCCAATCCCCAGTGTGACAAAAACACCCATCCCCTACTGTGCCAAAATCCGCCAATCCCCGACTGTGACAAACTCCCCTAATCCCCTACTGTGCCAAACTCCCCCAATCCTCTACTCTGACAAACTCCCCTAATCCCCTACTGTGCCAAACCCCCCCAATCCTCTACTCTGCCAAACTCCACTAATCCCCTACTGTGCCAAACTCCCCCAATCCTCTACTCTGCCAAACTCCCCTAATCCCCTACTGTGCCAAACTCCCCCAATCCTCTACTCTGCCAAACTCCCCTAATCCCCTGCTGTGCCGAACATCTCCAAATCCCCTACTGTGCCAAATTCCCCTAATCCCCTACTGTGACAAACTCCCCTAATCCCCTACTATGATAAACTCCCCCAGTCCCCTAATGTGACAAACTCCCCCAATCCCCTACTGTGCCAAACTCCCCCAATCCTCTAAGGTGACAAACTCCTCCAATCCCCTACTGTGACAAACTCTCCCAATCCTCTACTGTGACAAACTCCCCCAATCCCCTAATGCGACAAACTCCCCCAATCCCCGACTGTGACGAAATCTGCCAATTCCCTACTGTGCCAAATTCTCCTAATCCCGTACTGTGCCAAACTCCCCCAGTCCCCTAATGTGACAAACTCCCCAATCCTCTACTGTGCCAAACTCCGACAATCTCCTACTGTGACAAACCCCCCAATCACCTACTGTGACAAACGTCCACAATCCCCTACTGTGACAAACTCCCCCAATCCCCGAATGTGACAAATGTCCACAATCCCCTACTGTGCCAAACACCCCCAATCCTCTACTGTGACAAACTCCCCCAATCCCCGAATGTGACAAACGTCCACAATCCCCTACTGTGCCAAACACCCCCAATCCCCTACTGTGCCAGATTCCCCTAATCCCCTACTGTGACAAACTCCCCCAAGTCCCTACTGTGACAAACTCCCCCAGTACCCTAATGTGACAATCTCCCCTAATCCCCTATTGTGCCAAACTCCCCCAATCCTCTAAGGTGACAAACTCCCCTAATCCCCTATTGTGACAAACTCCCCCATTCCCCTACTGTAGTTAACTCCCCCAATCCTCTACTGTGACATACTCCCACAATCCCCTACTTTGACAAACTCCCCCAATCGTCTAATGTGCCAAACTCCCCCAATCGCCTCCTGTGCCCAAATCCCCTAATCCCCTACTGTGCCAAACTCCACTCATCCCTTACTGTGACAAACTCCCCCAATCCCCTACTGTGCCAAACTCCCCCAAACCCCTCATGTGATAAACTCTCCCAATTCTCTACTGTGACAAACTCCCTTAATCCCCTGTTATGTCAAACTCCCCTAATCTCCTAACATGACAAACTTCCCCAATCCCCTACTGTGCCGAATTCTCTTATCCCTTACTGTGCCAAACTCCACCAATCCCCTGCTGTGCCAAATTCCCCCAATCCCCTACTGTGACAAACTCCCCCAGTCCCCTGCTGTGCCAAACTCCCCCAATCCTCTAAAGTGACAAACTCCTCCAATCCCCTACTGTGACAAACTCTCCCAATCCTCTACTGTGACAAACTCCCCCAATCCTCTACTGTGACAAACTCCCCCAATCCCCTACAGTGCCATACTCACCCAATCCCCTACTGTGCTAATCTCCACCAATCTCCTACTGTGCCAAACACCCCCAATCCTCTACTGTGCCATACTCCCCTAATCCCCTACTGTGCCAAACTCCCCTAATTCCCTATTGTGCCAAACCCCCCCAATCCTCTACTCTGCCAAACTCCCCTAATCCCCTACTGTGCTAAACTCCCCCAATCCTCTACTCTGCCAAACTCCCCTAATCCCCTACTGTGCCAAACTCCCCCAATCCTCTACTCTGACAAACTCCCCTAATCCCCTACTGTGCCAAACTCCCTCAATCCTCTACTCTGCCAAACGCCCCTAATCCCTTACTGTGCCAAACTCCCCCAATCCTCTATTCTGCCAAACTCCCCTAATCCCCTACTGTGCCAAACTCCCCCAATCCTCTAAGGTGACAGACTCCTCCAATCCACTACTGTGACAACCTCCCCCAATCCCCTACTGTGCCAAACTCCCTCAATCCTCTAAGGTGTCAAACTCCTCCAATCCACTACTATGACAAACACCCCTTATCCCCCACTGTGCTAAACTCCCCCAATCTTCTAAGGTGACAAACCCCTCCAATCCACTACTGTGCCAAACTCCCCCAATCCCCTACTGTGCCAAACTCCCCCAATCCCCTACTGTGCCAAACTTCCCCAATCCTCTAAGGTGACAGACTCCTCCAATCCACTACTGTGACAAACTCCCCCAATCCCCTACTGTGCCAAACTCCCTCAATCCTCTAAGGTGTCAAACTCCTCCAATCCACTACTGTGCCAAACTCCCCAAATCCCCCACTGTGCTAAACTCCCCCAATCTTCTAAGGTGACAAACCCCTCCAATCCACTACTGTGCCAAACTCCCCCAATCCCCTACTGTGCCAAACTCCCCCAATCCCCTACTGTGCCAAACTTCCCCAATCCTCTAAGGTGACAGACTCCTCCAATCCACTACTGTGACAAACTCCCCCAATCCCCTACTGTGCCAAACTCCCTCAATCCTCTAAGGTGTCAAACTCCTCCAATCCACTACTGTGCCAAACTCCCCAAATCCTCTAAGGTGACAAATACCTCTAATCCCCAATTGTGATAAACTCCCCCAATACTCTATTGTGCCACACATTCCCAATCCTCTACTGTGACAAACCCCCCTGATCACCTACTGTGACAAACTCCCCCAATCCCATACTTTGCCAAACTTCCCTTATCCCCTATTGTGCCAAACTCCCCCAATCGTCTACTGTGACAAACACCCCTAATCCCCTGTTATGCCAAACTCCCCCAATCCTCTACTGTGCCAGACTCCTCCAGTCCCCTACTGCACCAAACTTCCCTACTTATCAAACTTACTGAGTCATGTAAATACTGTGTCTTACTGTACTTTGTCAAACCGGACTTTGTGCAGCTCACACTTCTAAACTGGCCTCCAAGGAACAGACAATGCTAATGGAGATGACGACTTAGTGATATTATTGCTGGACTGTAAATCCAGAGACCCAAGCAACGTCCTGGGGACCTGTGTTCAACTCCCGACACGGCAGATAGTGAAATTTGAATTCAATAAAAATCCGGAATTTAGAGTCGAATGATGACTGTGAACCCATTGGCAGCTGTTGGAAAACCCCATCTGGGTCACTAATGTCCTTTAGGGAAGGTCACTGCCATCCTTACCTCGTCTGGCCTACATGTGACTCCAGATCCATAGCGATGTGGTTGATTCCAAATAAAAACACAAATATCTAAGCTGGAGGCATGTTTTCACCAGTGATGTTGTTCTCTTAGGGATCATGAAGCTGGGCAGGAACATTGTGTCTGAAGTAAAAATGTGAATGGGAATATTGGGTTATGATAGAGTGGGGATGATGTAAGCAAGAAATCCAAGATCATATCATACTGGAGTGTGGGATGATGGTGAGCTGAGAGTTGCAATGGGGCATGAGGCAAGATCTTGGTGATGCTGTCTCAGCTTGCATCTTGGTGCAGTGTGCCATCTCCTCCATTGTACTCTGGCACCTCCCTAAGCCAGATATCCTGTTCTGTGTGAGAGAAGGATGGGCATCAGTGATCGTATAGCACTGTGTCTGGCTGATGTGTCCGCCATTGCTGAGTTGGTATGAGGGTGAGGTGAAGCATCTCGGTGATTGGCAGGGGACATAAGCACCAGGGCATACCCTGCTGGCTGAGTGACAGTGGGGGACTGGGCCGTGGTTTGTGTGCCCTGAACAGGGAGGTAGACTTTATCAGTCAGGAGAGATAATGGGAAGATGCAGTCATCGACCCAAACACTCCTTACTGCCACACATCTTCAGAGATCAGTTAAGAGTCAGCCACATCACTGAGAGGTTGGGGTCTGGAGTCACATATGGGCCATTAGTGAACCAGTTGTGCTGTTTATGACAATCAGGGGCAGTTTTGTTGAGACTAGCTTTCAACTTCACATTTTATTAATTGAGTTTAAATTCCACGAGATGAGATTGAATCTGTTCCCCTAGAGCAATAGCCCTGGGCCTCTGGAATATTTATCCAATGACATCAGCATTCCACTATCATTACCAACCCCACCCTTCCCGCTCCATCTCCAGCCCATGGATGATTTTCCCAAGGCCAACCTTGGGATGATGCTGGCAACTTGCTGGGTGTTTTAATTGTAATGAGTTTCCTGATCAGACCAAGTTAACAGCCCAACAGGGACCCCTGGCTGACAGATTAAAAATAGGAATGTCAGACATTCTGACACTCTGGGTGGTGACTCTGAGGGAGCTGGCCCAGTGTCAAGAACTTTTCATGTGTAAATAAGGGGTGACTTGGTGATGAGATACCCGCCTCTGTGGACTCACTTCAGTGGTGATGAGAGTCAAGCACATTCCTGAAGAAATGTGTTTGCAACATTCATCTTTGAGTTGGAGTAAGCATTTTGAGCATCATGCTGTTATTTGGGAAGCTCGACTCATTTGACCCTCCTGTCAAAGTTTGGTCCCGCTATACAGAAAGAATGTATTTTTTTTTCAGGGCAAATGACATTGGGGCAGATGAAAAGCAATAAATAGAAAATCAATGATCCACAAGCTCCTGACAGCTTGTGGATCTGCAGCTTTTTTGGTTATTAGGAGCCTGACTTACTCTGAGGCATCAGATAGTAAACTTTTTCAATAGTTGACTTTTCAAGAGTTAAGGAATATTATGACCCCAAGCCTCCACTAATTCTGAGACACTATTGGTTTTACTCAGCAATTTGAAAATCAGGGGAATCCATATTGGAATTTTTAACTAGGTCAAGATGACTGGAAGAGATATGTGACTTTGGTTTAGCCCTTAATGAGATGCTGAGAGACTATTTGATATGTGGGATTAATGATGTAACTGTGCAAAAGCACCTATTCCCTGAAGCCCAGCTGGACCAATAGACACTACAACTAGCTTTGTTATTGGAAAATGAGGCAGATAGAGCATATCAGTTGCAGGGTATTCCAATCAAAGTGGACACTCTTGCCAGTCTGACTGAGCTTGAATGAAGGTAGTTGCATTGAAGGGGGATTCTAGGTCAGCCCACAGCAAAACCCCAAAACAAAACCAAGCCGAGGCCAAACAGTCCAAATAATCTTCGGGATCTGGGCTGACAAGCTATTATAGTTGCTGTCAGTATGCAGACTCAAGACAGCAAGAAGAGTCCCACTAGTCCTAAATTGAGCAAGAGAACTCATAGGCCAGTATCCAGGAGAATGTACACCCTGGAAAGCCCACCTACATCTGGTTTGGAACAGTAAAATTACTTAGCAACATCCAAACCAGCACAAATCAAAATAAACGTCTGGTTAAATGGTCATCTGGCTCAAATGGAGGTCGATACTGACGCGGCTGTTTCAGTGATCACAGAATCAGTCTTTAACAAAATTTGCTCTGGACTCCAACCATTAAGTTTGCACATGACCTTGGCTAGACTGAGAACCTTTGCTGGGGAATGTTGACAGATTAAGGGTAGAATTTTAGTTCCAGTCTCTTATGAGAAGCAGCTGGTTCAGTTCCCACTGATTGTAGTAAAAGGCTCAGGCCCAACCTTTAAGGGGCAAAACTGGTTGACAGAGATTCATAGAGACGTAGAGATGTACAGCACGGAAACAGACCCTTTGGTCCAACTCGTCCATGCCAACCAGATATCCTAAACTAATCTAATCCCATTTGCCAGCACTTGGCCCATATCCCTCTTAACCCTTCCTATTCACATACTCATCCATATACCTTTTAAATGTTGTAACTGTACCAGCCTCCACCACTTCCTCTGGCAACTCATTCCATACAAGTACCACCCTCTGTGTGAAAAAGTTGCATTTTCGATCCCTTTTAAATTTTTCCTCTTTCCACCCTAAATCTATGCCCTCTAGTTCTGGACTCCCCCACCCCAGGGAAAATACTTTATCGATTTATCCTATCCATGCCTTTCATGATTTTATAAATCTCTATAAGGTCACCCATCAGCCTCCGACCCTCCAGTGAAAACAGCCCCAGCCTATTCACCCTCTGCCTATAGCTAACCCTCCAACCCTGGCAACATCCTTGTAAATCCTTTCTGAACCCTTTCAAGTTTCACAACATCTTTCTGGTCAGAGGGAGACCAGAATTGCATACAATATCCCAAAAGTGGCCTAACCAATGTCCTGTACAGCTGCAACATGACCTCAGAACCCCTGCACTCAATGCTCTGACCAATAAAGGAATGCATACCAAATGCCTTCTTCACCATCCTATATACCTGTCACTTTACTTTCAAGGAACTATGTACTTGCACTCCAGGGTCTTTCTGTTCAGCAACACTCCTCAGGATTTTACCATTAAAAGTATAAGTCCTAGCCTGATTTGTCTTTCCAAAATGCAGCACCTCACATTTATCTAAGTTAAACTGTATCTGCCACTCCTCAGCCCATTGGCCCATCTGATCAAGATCCCATTGTACTCTGCGGTGACCTTCTTTGCTGTACACTACACCTCCAATTTTGGTGTCATCTACAAACTTACTAACTATACCTCTTATGTTCACATCAAAATAATTTATATAAATGACAAAAAGCAGTGGACCCAGGACCAATCCTTGTGACGTTCCACCACTGCCCTCTGTCTTCTATCTCGAGCCAATTCTGTATCCAAATGGCTAGTTCTCCCTGAAGTCCATGTGATGTAACCTTGCCATCACAAGGAACTTTGTCGAAAGCCTTACTGAAGTTCCTTTAGGTCACGCTCATCGTTCTGCCCTCATCAGTCCTGCTTGTTACTTCTTCAAAAAACTCAAGTTTTTGAGACATGACTTCCACGCACAAAGCCATGTTGATTATCCCAAATCAGTCCTTGCCTTTGCAAATACATGTACATCCTGTCCTTCAGGATTCCCTCCAACAACTTGCCCACCACCTCACTTAGATCGGCTCAATATTTTTCGATTAGAAAGTGATTGCCTGAGTGAAATAATAATTAAATATCTGCAGGTCTTTCAGGGAGGTCTAAGACTATCAAAGGAGCCAAGGCCATCTTGCATATTAACCAAGAAGCAATTCTATGATTCTGTAAGGCCCACCTGGTGCCATTTACTTTAAAGTCAAAAGAAGAGGCAGAAAAAGTCATCAAACCAGTCCAGCTTGTGGAATGGGCAGCACCAGTCGTACTGATTGTGAAACCTGATGCATCGGTTTGCCTTTGTGGGGATTTTAAACAAACAGTAAACCTCTTTTCGCAGCTGGATAAATACCCAATCCTCACACAGGGGTTTTATGTGCAAAGCTGGCAGGGGTGGCTGCCCTTCATGAAGCTATCCATGAGCCATGCATATTTGTAATTGCGGTTAGACGAGGATTCCCAGAAGTATGTTATGATTAATATCAGTAAGAGTTTTTAGCGGTTTAGGAGACTGCTATTTCGTCAGCCTACACAATGTTTCAGTGGATAATGGAGAACCTTTTGCAAGGTCTACCCCATTAATCTACCCCATTAATAACAGGGAAGACTGAAAAGGAGCACTTAGAGAACTCAGACATACACCTTTCTCCCAGGTAGGCATATGCATTAGAAGGAAAAAATGTGTCCAGGCACCTGAGTATTCTACTTGTACTACAGAATCCATAATTCCAGGTCACACCCATTGATAGATAAAGTGAGGGCAGTCAAAGGTGCCTTAGCTCCCAAGCCTGTACCAGAGCTGAAGCCTTTCCATGGGCTGGTGAATTATTATGTAAAGTTCATGCATAACTTAGCCTCAATCTTGGCACCTTTGCATCAGCTCCTAAAAAAGGGTCAGCCTTGGAAGTGGTCGTGTAGCCAAGCCATAGCTTTCAGGGAAATGAAGAAACATCTATCATCCTCTAAGGTATTGGCACACCATGATCCCAAGTAAGATCCGGTATTGACGTGCGACACCTCGGGGTAGTACTAGCTCAGAGGTGACCCAAAGGAGAGGAAGGCCCAATAGCATATGCATCCTGAACTTTGGTTAAGGCAGAGTGTAAATTCGCCCAGATGGAGAAGAAAGGTTTGTGGTCATATTTGGAGTCAGGAAGTTTCCACCTCAGGCTAGATTCAACGGTGGGCTTTAATACTAAGTGCATATAATTACAAAGTTGGAACACTGCCCAAGGAGGCTAAGAAGCAAATGCAGATGCATTGAGCTGCCTCCTGCTGGCAGATACACCACTGGTGGTACTGCCACTGGAAGAACCCGTAATAGTTTTAAATTTGCTCTACCCACCAACTTCAACAATTTAGAAACCCCTCTCTGGTCTGATGTAAACCTCCTTTTTCTGCAGCCTGTTCAGTCTTTCCTGAGTCACATAACCTCTCGATCCCAGTAACCTGCTTGTAAATTATTTCTCTCCTTTTTCCACTGCTTCAATATTCTGTTTTTAAACATAGAGAGCGGTAACGTGCACAGTATTCTAAGAGTGCTGGAATCTAAAATGATTGTACAGATTGAGGGTGGCTCAGTGGTTAGCACTGTTGCCTCAGTGCCAGGCACCTGTGTTCAATTCCACCCTCGAGCGACTGTCTGTGTGGAGTTCACATACTGCTCCCCAAACCTATGCAGATTTCTTCTGGGTGCTCTGCTTTCCTCCCATAGTCTAAAAATATACAGGTTAAATATATTGGCCAATGTAGTTTGCTCATAGTGTCCAGGGATGTGCAGATTAGGTGGGTTAGCCATGGATGAATGAGATGCTCTTTGGAGAGTTGGTGTAGAGTCAATGAGCCGAATGGCCTGCTTCCACACTGTAGGGATTCAATGATTCACTTGAAAGTGTTCAGAAAAGATTTACAAAGATGTTGCCAGGGTTGGAGGATCTGAGCTACAGGGAGAGGCTGAACAGGCTGGGACTGTTTTCCCTGGAGCGTCGGAGGCTGAAGGGTGACCTTTTAGAAGTTTACACAATTATGAGGGGCATGGATAGGATAAATAGACAAAGTCTTTTCCCTGGGGTCGGGGAGTCCAGAACTAGAGGGCATAGGTTTAGGGTGAGAGGGGAAAGATATAAAAGTGACCTAAGGGGCAACTTTTTCACGCAGAGGGTGGTACGTGTATGGAATGAGCTGCCAGAGGATGTGGTAGAGGGTGGTACAATTGCAACATTTAAGAGGCATTTGGATGGGTATATGAATAAGAAGGGTTAAGAGGGATATGGGCCGGGTGCTGGCAGGTGGGACTGGATTGATTTGTGATATCTGGTCGGTATGGACGGATTGGACAATTCTGTGGAACAAAGGTAACATTAGAGTGTTTGTCCATAGATCTCTGAAAGCAGAAAGGCATGTTAGTAGGGTGGTGAAAAAGGCATATGGGACACTTGCCTTTATGAATCAATGCATAGATTACAAAAGCAGGGAAGTCATGAAGAAGTTGTATAGAACTTTAGTGCGACCACTACTAGAGTACTGTGTGCAATTCAGGTCACCACATTACAGGAAGGATGTGATCGCACTGGACATTACATCAGGATGCTGCCTGGGATGGAAAATTTCAGTTATGAGGAAAGGTTGGATCAAATTGTCATCAGAGCAGTAAAGACCAAGGGACGATCTGATTGAGTTGTACAAGATTATAAAGGGAATGGACAGTGTGGATAAGGAGCATCTGTTCCCCTTAGTTGAAGGGTGAGTCACGAGGGGACACAGAAGAGGGACAGGAGGTTTAGGGTGGATCTGAGGAAAAATGTTTTTACACAGAAGATGGTGACGGTCTGAAATGTGCTGCCTGGGAGGATGGTAGAAGTGAGTTGCCTCACATCCTTTAAAACGTACCTGGATAGGTAGTTGGCATATCATAACATTCAAGGCTATGGGCCACGTGCTGGTAAATGGGATTAGTTTGAAGGTCACATATTTCTCATGTGGGTTCAGAGTCAATGGGCCAAAGGGCCTCTTATGCATTTATGATTCTATGTTTCTAAAATTCTGTCTGCATATATGTATACTAGCTCTCTCTCTAACTTCCTGTGCAGTCTTCAAATAAATCCTGAGATAAATGTTTCAGAGTAATTGGTTCCCTGTGATATGAACAGATTGATGTAATCATTGATTATAACATTTAAGGGTATTAACAACTAAAACGATCAGCATCTGTGGAATTTTATAAATTAGCACAAAATAGTACTAGTCTTTATTATAAAAACAAACTCAGAATCACCATAATGAATTACAAATCATTAAAACAATGTATAACGTACAATGTATTTTTTAAAAAATATGATGAAACAATGCTTATGAGTGAGATAACTCTTCAAAGCAGGTATAATATCAACGTAGTCTTAAGAATTGAATAGGGACTTTTGTATTGAATAGTTATTCATATACAGGACAAATTATGTAAATAAATTGGTCATGCAATTTGCATACAGTAAGCTCCCACAGTGGGATAATGACCAGACAATAGGTCTCAGTGTTGTTAGTTGAAGGATATGTGCTGGCCTGGGAGTTAGCAAATCAGAGCAAATGGATGACAGATAGTGATACAGACAATGGGCAGCCCTACTGCAATGGCACAAGAGACCAGAATGAAATTGGAAATGGATAGGATTTGGCAAACTCAGTGTGAAATAGAGGAAGGTTATTCAACCCCTCAAGCCTGAACTGTATTCAATCTAACCATGTTTAATTGGTATCTCTTAATGAGTTTATGTTACAGAAATCTAAACATCTTAGTTTTTTAATAATTGCAATTGACCCCAGTGTTGATAGGTCCACATTACCATTACTCCTTGGAAGTATTTTCTTATTTACTTTAAGGTTATTCCCTGTTATTCTGTACTCCTCCAGCAGTTTTTCTGTATCTATCTTATCAAATCAGTTTAATATTTATTATGTCTTCATTTGAGCGTTCACAGCCAGCTAATTTCTCAGCTTATAGTTTGCAGTATTGCCACTACTGATAAGTTAGATTTTATGGAATAAAATGGGTTTAATTCTGGAGCAGAGGAGTACAACCAAATTCCAATACCACACGACAACTGACAACACTAATTTTAGGGGTGGCTGAGCGTAGGTTGGTTAGCTCTGTCAACAAGTGTAGAATAAAACCATCAGCATAGGTTTGATTCCCATTCTGGCCCAAGTAGACTGTGACCTGCCTCTTACCCACATAGCTCTGAGAGGGAGGATAGCAATGAACCACCACTGAAAGAAACTCAACCAAGGAGCTGCCTTTGGGCCGAGCAAGGGGTGAGCAGGACATTCCATCTTTGAACAGTTTGAAAAGTGTGCATGACGGCTTGAAATAAGAGGCGGCACGGTGGCTCAGTGGTTAGCACCAGGGTGCCGGGTTCAATTCCAACCTTGGTTGACTGCCTGTGTGGAGTTTGCACATTCTCCCCGTGTCTGCGTGGGTTTCCTCCGGGTGCTCCAGTTTCCTCCCACAGTCCAAAGATGTGCAAGTCAGGTGAATTGGCCATGATAAATTGCCCGTAGTGTTAGGTGCATTAGACAGAGGGGAGAGGGTCTGAGTGGGTTACTCTTCGGAGGGTTGGTGGGGACTGGTTGGGCCAGCCCCTTCCTTTGGGACCTGGGTCTCTCCTGTTCAGAAGGGGAGAGAGCTGGTAATCATTTTGAAATAAAAAATGGCTCGAAATGGTTAGAGAATGAGAGGATATGAGGTGTGTGCAGAGAATAAGGGCAGTGGGAGAGTTAAGTGTTTGTGACCGTGGGGGTGGCATGGAATTCATTTTCATGTTAATCAGTTGGGAGGTCAGGCATAAGGAATGTCAGAAAAAGGGGGAGCAGCAGGTGTAAGGAGCTTTGGAAACTGGGAGTAGTGGTGCAAGGAGCATCATAACGGTGAAGTAATAGAGTAAGGAACTTCGGAAGGTGGAAGCAACAGATTTAAGGAATGTCAGAAAAGGGGGAGCAGCAGGTGTAAGGAGTTTCGGAAACTGGGAGTAATAGTGTAACGAACGTCAGAAACTGGGATTAAAGGTGTAAGGAGGCTTGGAAACCGGGAGTAATGACATAAGGGACGTCGGAAATTGGGAGTAATGGCTTAAGGAGCTTTGGAACTGGGAGTAATGGCGTAAGGAGTGTCGGAAATTGGGAGTAATGGCGTAAGGAGTGTCGGAAACTGTGAGTAACGGCGGGAGGCGGGAAGCGGGAGTTGAGGAGCGGCGGGCAGGCGCCATGGAGGAGAAGCACCGCCGTATCCTGAGGAGTTTGCGCCTGGAGCTGGCCGAGCAGCTCAGGGTCGAGCTGGTGGTTCAGTTCCTGTACCAGGAGCGGGTACTGAGCCAGAGTTTCCTGGAGGAGATCCAGGCGGAGCCGGTCAGTATCCGCCGCGGCCTCATGCTCCTGGACCATCTCCCGAGCCGCGGGCCTCGGGCCTTCGCCGCCTTCGCGCTCTCTCTCCGGGAAGAGTTTCCGTGGCTCCACCGGCGGCTGGAGGAGGAAGAGCGGGCGGAGGAGGAGAGGGAGGCCGGAGAGGAAGGTTAGAGCCCGAGTTACCCCCAAAATACCGCTGCCCCCAGTACTGTACACCCCCATTACCCTCAGTTACCCCCTAAACACCTCCATTACCCCCACACCCCCGGTACCCCATTATCCTCACACCCCCAAACATCCCCATTACCCCAAAATTACCCCATTACCCGTACACCCCCATTACCCTCAGTTACCCCCTAAACACTTCCATTACCCCCACACCCCCAGTACCCCATTATCCTCACACCCCCAAACATCCCCATTACCCCAAAATTACCCCATTACCCTCACACCCCCAGTACTGTACACCCCCATTACCCCAAAATTAGTTTGCTTTCCTAACTATTTGCTGTACCTACATACTAAGCCTTTGTGATTCATGCATCAAGACGTCAATTTGTAGAATGCAGCACTCTGCAGTCTCTCTGTGCTGTTAAATAATACTTTGTTTTAGTGCAAGTCCTTTAAAAAGAATTATACCAAGTAAATTTCCTTTGGGAGTGAAAGAATGGAGCCACTTCTGGTTGTGCCTTATATTCATCTGACAAACCATTTCAACATTATTCCAATGTGCAGCCTATAATGATGATTTAAAAAGTGGTGTGGTTGGGTTAAACTAAATGTCTGGATTTCTACTGGTCAAAATTACTTTCCCACACCATTTTATTAATTTTATCATAATTATTGATGAACACTATTTGTGATCTTTTTTATCATCTAACCCTTAAAAACTTGAAAGAGATTCATTCAGTCTTGTCATATCTTTTGATATTTGAAAGCCTTAGTTAACAATGCTGAGGCTGCAAGTATTAAACCAATGGTGCATTTTCTTTCAACAGGATAGTTTTTCAGTGAGAAGAATATTTCAGATGGGTGGGGGTGCAGGGAGGATACCACCTGAGACAGTTGGAGGTGGAAGTTAACATAAAGTCAAAGAAGTGTTCAGCACGGAAACAGACCCTTTGGTCCAACTTGTCCATGCTGTCCAGATATCCCAACCGAATCTAGTCCCACCTGCCAGCACCAGGCCCATATCCCTCCAAACCTTTCCTATTCATATACCCATCCAAATGCCTCTTAAACATTGCAATTGTACCAGCCTCTACCACTTCCTCTGGCAGCTCATTCCATACACGCACCATCCTCTGCGTGAAAATGTTGCCCCTTAGGTCTCTTTTACATCTTTCCCCATTCACCCTAAACCTAGGCCCTCTAGTTCTGGACTCCTCCACCCCAGAAAAAAGACTTTGTTTATTTATCCTATCCATGCCACTTATGATTATCACATGGAAGTGCATTAGTTTTCACATGTTCTGTGGCACAACCCCAGTCCTACCTGATCATTCATGTTCTTGACTCCTCTACTCCACTGTTTCCAAATTTAACGTTTTTCCAATATCCAGTACTAGATGAGCTAATATTTCTAACACTAACGAATATAACATCACCGCTGTTATCTTCAGTCCCTGTTACAAACTTGCCAGTAACTCCATCACACACTCTGGCAACTGTCTGAGCCTGAATCTGAAGCTTGTTAAATTCTCTCGTATTGAATACCCATGACCACCCTACCCCATATCCACACCATCAACAATACCACTCACTTCCTCCCTTTGGATCAACTCCTTCCTTGATTTGGATCATCTGTTGCTGATGTGCCTTTGGTGTCTCAGCACTTGATTATTTCAAAGCTGTTTTGGTTGACCACTCGTCTTCCACCTACACAAACATCTGCTGACTGTATCCTAACTCTCACCAAATTTCATTCTCCCATTACTGCTGACCTACACTGACTCCCAGTCAAGCAACAATGTGAACATTCTCATCCTTGTTTAGAAACCCCTCCATTGCCTAACCCCATCCTAGACCTGCAACCTTCCCTCATTGTCAAAGCCTCTGAAATATCCACACAGATAGTTCTTGATCTTCTGAATATCTCCATTATTTTTGGCTCCACTTTTTGTGGAGTGGACGATCCAGACCCTAAACCCAGGAATCCTCTTATTAAATCTCTCTCCCTCACTCTTCCTTTACGATAATCCCCAAAACCTACTTCTTTGACTGGGTTTTTGGTCTCCCTAATATCTGTGTACGTGGCTTGGTGTCACATTTAATTTGACGATACTCCTTTGGACATTGTATTTATTTGAAGTTCTTTGCCTGAAATTTGTTATTGAAGTTAAACAATAGCAACTGTGTCCATCTAGCATGGGCATTATTGTCACTGTCATTATTTTAAGACAGTCTGCATGTGAATGATTGTGCTTTCTACTGATTATATCGATGCTTTTGTCAATGTTCTCTGATGGCCAAGCAGATCGTAACAGCAACAGGGATAGTAGAAATCAGTCCAAACGATCATTCATACCAATTGGGAATACAGTGCTCCTTTGGAGGACGGTAGGAGTTAGTTATTAAGGTGTTCAGGACTAGTGAGATTAATCAGCAGCTCTTCTCATAATCATTAGTCGAGGATTGAATCAGGATTAAAAAAGAACAGCAAAACTTTCTGTGCCAACAAACCTTGAAGACTCAAGTTTCAGAATAGTTCAAACAAGCTTTGGGAGGTGGTTTAGGCATTGACCAGAAGTTAAGGTTTGCCAGTCAGGTTATAATGGGTGACTGACTAGGCAGTAAATAAAATAAGACCATATTCATTTGCTGTCTTATTTTGTGCCTTATGGTCTGTTTTACAAAGTAAGTTTAAAAAAAATCAACTTGGGACCCACCCGTCCTTTGTGTCTTTTCTCAGTTCACCAGTATGTTGAACAGTTCCATCTAGAGTTTTGAGGAGCTGCATGTGAAAATTCGTGAAGAGCATGTTCTCAGTTTTAATGGGGTATGTCTTATTCTGGCAATCCTCATTGTAAAATGAAAAATTGGGAAATATGGACAAACTGGAATATATGGGACTGAGTCCAGCATTGGACAGAACCAATTGCCATGAAGCGCAGGGCAGGACTAGAGGGACTGAATGTTTTGGGCCCTGCCAATAATGGAATTGGAAACAGACCAAAAATTGTGAAGCTGGCCATTTTGAACAGTGCAGCTTTGGGCCCCAGGAAGACTGTCCAACTTCAAAAGGGGAGGGCTCATTGTGACTCGTAAACGGGAGATGTTTCATGACAAGGTCTAAATCCCAGGTTGGTAACTATTTCCTTCCAGGGACTGAGCTGCAACCTGAAAGTAATCCTAGTACCTGTTTCCCACTATCAAAGTGATCTGTTTATCTGATAATTTTCAAACAACTGCACATTTGAGGCATTTAGAAGTTGTTGGCTGTGACGCTCTGCACTGAGGTTTCTGATTGTGACATATTATTTGTAGTGAAATAAGAGCTGAACTCCCTGGTGTTCTGGGCAAATATTTATCCATCAATCAACACTACCAAAAAAGACAGTATGTATTGAACAATACCTCATTGCTGTTTGTGCAGTGTTGTTGTATGGAAATTATCTGCACATTTCCTTCAATTCAAATCCAAAATGTTAATGACTGAGATGAGGGAAATGAATGTACTACCGCAAAGTTTGTGGATAACACAAAAATAGCTAGGGAGGCAAATAATGAGGATGACTCAGAGTCTGCAAACGGATATAGACAGGTTGAGTGAGTGGGCAAGAACTTGGCAGATGGAATATAGTGTGAGAAAATTTGGTTACATACTTTGGCAGGAAGAATAGAGAAGCTGAATATTATTGAAATCGGGAAAGATCGCAGAAAGCTCAGGAAGATTTGGGGACCAATGGAGGAGGTATAGTTAGTAAGTTTGCAGATGACACCAAAATTGGAGGTGTAGTGGACAGCAAAGCAGGTTACCTCAGGTTACAACGGGATCTTGGTCAGATGGGCCAATGAGTTGAGGAGAAGCAGTGGAGTTTAGTTTAGATAAATGTGAGGTATTGTATTTTGGGAAAGCAAATTTTAGCAGGAGTTATACACTTAATGGTAAGGTCCTGGGGAGTGTTGCTGAACAAAGAAACCTTGGAGTGCAGGTTCATAGCTCCTTGAAAGCAGAGTCGCAGGTAGATAGGATAGTGAAGAAGGTGTTTGGTGTGATTTCCTTTTGGTATGCTTGGTCAGAGCATTGAGTACAGGAGTTGGAAGGTCATGTTGCGGCTGTACAGGACATTGGTTAAGCCACTTTTGGAATATTGCATACAATTCTGGTCTCCTTTCTATTAGAAGGATGTTGTGAAATTTGAAAGGGTTCAGAAAAGACTTACCAGAATGTTGCCAGGTTTCGAGGATTTGAGCTATGGGGAGAGGTTGAATAGGCTAGGGCTGTTTTCCCTGGAGTGTCGGAGGCTGAGGGGTGACCTTATAGAGGTTTACAAAATTATGAGGGGTATGGATAGGATAAATAGACAAAGTCTTTTCCCTGGGGTCGGGTGTCCAGAACTAGAGGGTATAGGTTTAGGGTGAGAGGGGAAAGATATACAAGAGACCTAGGGGCAACTTACCCACGCAGAGGGTGCGTGTGTGGAATGAGCTGCCAGAGGAAGTGGTGGAGGCATTTAAAAGGCATCTGGATGGATATACGAATAGGAAGGGCTTAGAGGAATATGGGTCAAGTGCTGGCAAATGGGACTAGATTAGTTTGGGTACGGATAAGTTGGACTGAAGGATTTGTTTCCGTGCTGTACATCTCTATGACTACGACTCAATGACATGTATCACAAAAAGCTAGCATCTAGATTCAGTGAGTAAGAGCGAAGGCAAATGATATGTTAGCCTTTTACTTTAAAGGGAATGGTGTACTGAAATAGGGGAGGTATTGCTAAATCTACACAAGGCTGTCATCAGACCACATCTAGACTACTGTGGATAGTTTTGGTTCCCTTAAATAAGAAAAGGTATAACGGCATTGGAGGCAATCCAGAGAAGGTTCATTAGATTGATACCAGGCTTTTCTTATGAGCAGAGATTGAGCAAGTTGGGCTTGCACTCATTGGAGATTTGAACAATGAGAGTTGACTTAATTGAAAAGTGTAAGATTCTTAGGAGGCTTGATGGGGTAGATGTGGAAAGTTTGCTCCTGTTTGTCGGGGAATCTAGGACCAGAGGATATGATCTCAGAATAAGGGGTTGCACATTTTAGACAGAGATGAATTTATTCCAGAAGTTAGTGAATCTTTGGAATTCTGCATCACAGAGGACTGTTGAGGCTGTAAGGTCAAATATATTCAAGGCTGAAAGAGACAGATTTTTAAATCCATAATATAGGAATAAGGCAGAATACAGAGGATTATCAGGTCAGTCGTGATCTCATTGAATTGCAGAGCAGACTGATGAGCTGAATAGTCTACTTCTTCTCCTATGCCTTAAGATCTAAAAGTCACTTAACATTAAAAATAATTTGGGCTGTAAAACAGTTTGGCACATACCAGGTGGCATGGTGGCTCAGTGTTAGCACTGCTGCCTCACAGCGCCAGGAACCTGGATTCAATTCCACCCTCAGGCGACTGTGTGCAAACTGTATGCAGAGGTTCTCCCCGTGTCTTTGTGCATTACCTCCAGGTGCTCAGGTTTCCTCCCACACTCCAAAGATGTGCAGGTTAGGTGGATTGACCATGCTAAATTGCACACATTGTCCAGGGATTATGCAGACTAGGTGGGTTAGTCATGGGAAATGTGCGTTGGGGGATAGGGTTGGGGGTTGAGGTCATACTTTGGAGAGTTGGTGTGACCTCTATGGATTGAATACTGCTTTCATACTGTAGGGACTCCATAATACTTAGGTGAAGGCAATTGTAAATGTCCCAAAGCACTTCAGCCAAGTATTTTTAATCATCAATGAACACAACACCTCTGACAGTATAGCAGTCCCTCAATACTGTATACTGTGTTCTGAAATCTATGCTTCAGTGTCTGGAATTAGGCTTGAGCTCTCGACCTTTTGACTCCAAGGTAAGAGTGCTGCTTATGAGCTAGTGCTCTCAGGAATCTAACAGCTATAGCACTGCACCACCTTCCCATTATACAAGGCTGGGTTTCTCCAGTTTGGTTCACTAGTGAATCAAACAATCGGGCTTGCATTTTCACAGTGAGACTGACTCCATTGTCTGTGGATGGCCTTATGAGGGAAAATAATTTTTAAGCTCAATTGGCATCATTCAATTTACCAACAGATAATTAAAGTTGTGGAAGAAAGCTAAAATTCCACAATATCATAATTAGTGACAAAATGAACTGGCTTTCTGTCTCAGGTTGCAGGACACCGCAGAAGTGCTGGCTGTTCTCTCACTTTCTTGGCCAACATTTCTCTCCCAGCCCATGCATTCCTGGCTCTGATTAAATAAATGCCCTCATGTTATCATCTCAGTACCACAGATATGTCAGCTTCCTTTGTTGCCAAAAATAGCTGCTTATGTGTAGAGGTTTATCTGTTGTCAGATGTTTAATTCTTTTGGTAATGTTCCTCTCTTAGCTATTTGAGTGGACATATTAACCCTTTAGCCAGCAGATAATGGTGTCAATACATTCAACATTAATGCCAGAAAGAACAAGTTTTACTCTCAAGTATTAAGTGGTAGAACATTTTGACACTTCTAGTTGTACCATGCACAAGGGAGAATTAGAAAGCAGAACTTGCACTTACCTGGTGCCTCCACACCTCACTTACCCTGAGACACTTCACAGCTAGTAAAAAAAACTTTGACATGTTGGAAGCCAATTGTAGATGGCAAAATCCCAGAAAGAGCAACCAAATAATGCACCTTTTTTAAAATTGCTGTTGTTTGGGGAATAAATATTTGAGAATACCACTGCCTTACTTTGTTAATGTTCTACATTAACATGGAGATCATGGTAGGGAGGTGTTGTACAGAGTAACTTTGGAGTATAAGAGTGGTTGCAGTTGATTGACACCCCATTTATTTGGCCTGTAAGATGAAGTCCCAATAAAAGATGAAGTCCCAATAAAAGATGAAGTCCCAATAAAAGATGAAGTCCCAATAAAAGATGAAGTCCCAATAAAAGATGAAGTCCCAATAAAAGATGAAGTCCCAATAAAAGATGAAGTCCCAATAAAAGATGAAGTCCCAATAAAAGATGAAGTCCCAATAAAAGATGAAGTCCCAATAAAAGATGAAGTCCCAATAAAAGATGAAGTCCCAATAAAAGATGAAGTCCCAATAAAAGATGAAGTCCCAATAAAAGATGAAGTCCCAATAAAAGATGAAGTCCCAATAAAAGATGAAGTCCCAATAAAAGATGAAGTCCCAATAAAAGATGAAGTCCCAATAAAAGATGAAGTCCCAATAAAAGATGAAGTCCCAATAAAAGATGAAGTCCCAATAAAAGATGAAGTCCCAATAAAAGATGAAGTCCCAATAAAAGATGAAGTCCCAATAAAAGATGAAGTCCCAATAAAAGATGAAGTCCCAATAAAAGATGAAGTCCCAATAAAAGATGAAGTCCCAATAAAAGATGAAGTCCCAATAAAAGATGAAGTCCCAATAAAAGATGAAGTCCCAATAAAAGATGAAGTCCCAATAAAAGATGAAGTCCCAATAAAAGATGAAGTCCCAATAAAAGATGAAGTCCCAATAAAAGATGAAGTCCCAATAAAAGATGAAGTCCCAATAAAAGATGAAGTCCCAATAAAAGATGAAGTCCCAATAAAAGATGAAGTCCCAATAAAAGATGAAGTCCCAATAAAAGATGAAGTCCCAATAAAAGATGAAGTCCCAATAAAAGATGAAGTCCCAATAAAAGATGAAGTCCCAATAAAAGATGAAGTCCCAATAAAAGATGAAGTCCCAATAAAAGATGAAGTCCCAATAAAAGATGAAGTCCCAATAAAAGATGAAGTCCCAATAAAAGATGAAGTCCCAATAAAAGATGAAGTCCCAATAAAAGATGAAGTCCCAATAAAAGATGAAGTCCCAATAAAAGATGAAGTCCCAATAAAAGATGAAGTCCCAATAAAAGATGAAGTCCCAATAAAAGATGAAGTCCCAATAAAAGATGAAGTCCCAATAAAAGATGAAGTCCCAATAAAAGATGAAGTCCCAATAAAAGATGAAGTCCCAATAAAAGATGAAGTCCCAATAAAAGATGAAGTCCCAATAAAAGATGAAGTCCCAATAAAAGATGAAGTCCCAATAAAAGATGAAGTCCCAATAAAAGATGAAGTCCCAATAAAAGATGAAGTCCCAATAAAAGATGAAGTCCCAATAAAAGATGAAGTCCCAATAAAAGATGAAGTCCCAATAAAAGATGAAGTCCCAATAAAAGATGAAGTCCCAATAAAAGATGAAGTCCCAATAAAAGATGAAGTCCCAATAAAAGATGAAGTCCCAATAAAAGATGAAGTCCCAATAAAAGATGAAGTCCCAATAAAAGATGAAGTCCCAATAAAAGATGAAGTCCCAATAAAAGATGAAGTCCCAATAAAAGATGAAGTCCCAATAAAAGATGAAGTCCCAATAAAAGATGAAGTCCCAATAAAAGATGAAGTCCCAATAAAAGATGAAGTCCCAATAAAAGATGAAGTCCCAATAAAAGATGAAGTCCCAATAAAAGATGAAGTCCCAATAAAAGATGAAGTCCCAATAAAAGATGAAGTCCCAATAAAAGATGAAGTCCCAATAAAAGATGAAGTCCCAATAAAAGATGAAGTCCCAATAAAAGATGAAGTCCCAATAAAAGATGAAGTCCCAATAAAAGATGAAGTCCCAATAAAAGATGAAGTCCCAATAAAAGATGAAGTCCCAATAAAAGATGAAGTCCCAATAAAAGATGAAGTCCCAATAAAAGATGAAGTCCCAATAAAAGATGAAGTCCCAATAAAAGATGAAGTCCCAATAAAAGATGAAGTCCCAATAAAAGATGAAGTCCCAATAAAAGATGAAGTCCCAATAAAAGATGAAGTCCCAATAAAAGATGAAGTCCCAATAAAAGATGAAGTCCCAATAAAAGATGAAGTCCCAATAAAAGATGAAGTCCCAATAAAAGATGAAGTCCCAATAAAAGATGAAGTCCCAATAAAAGATGAAGTCCCAATAAAAGATGAAGTCCCAATAAAAGATGAAGTCCCAATAAAAGATGAAGTCCCAATAAAAGATGAAGTCCCAATAAAAGATGAAGTCCCAATAAAAGATGAAGTCCCAATAAAAGATGAAGTCCCAATAAAAGATGAAGTCCCAATAAAAGATGAAGTCCCAATAAAAGATGAAGTCCCAATAAAAGATGAAGTCCCAATAAAAGATGAAGTCCCAATAAAAGATGAAGTCCCAATAAAAGATGAAGTCCCAATAAAAGATGAAGTCCCAATAAAAGATGAAGTCCCAATAAAAGATGAAGTCCCAATAAAAGATGAAGTCCCAATAAAAGATGAAGTCCCAATAAAAGATGAAGTCCCAATAAAAGATGAAGTCCCAATAAAAGATGAAGTCCCAATAAAAGATGAAGTCCCAATAAAAGATGAAGTCCCAATAAAAGATGAAGTCCCAATAAAAGATGAAGTCCCAATAAAAGATGAAGTCCCAATAAAAGATGAAGTCCCAATAAAAGATGAAGTCCCAATAAAAGATGAAGTCCCAATAAAAGATGAAGTCCCAATAAAAGATGAAGTCCCAATAAAAGATGAAGTCCCAATAAAAGATGAAGTCCCAATAAAAGATGAAGTCCCAATAAAAGATGAAGTCCCAATAAAAGATGAAGTCCCAATAAAAGATGAAGTCCCAATAAAAGATGAAGTCCCAATAAAAGATGAAGTCCCAATAAAAGATGAAGTCCCAATAAAAGATGAAGTCCCAATAAAAGATGAAGTCCCAATAAAAGATGAAGTCCCAATAAAAGATGAAGTCCCAATAAAAGATGAAGTCCCAATAAAAGATGAAGTCCCAATAAAAGATGAAGTCCCAATAAAAGATGAAGTCCCAATAAAAGATGAAGTCCCAATAAAAGATGAAGTCCCAATAAAAGATGAAGTCCCAATAAAAGATGAAGTCCCAATAAAAGATGAAGTCCCAATAAAAGATGAAGTCCCAATAAAAGATGAAGTCCCAATAAAAGATGAAGTCCCAATAAAAGATGAAGTCCCAATAAAAGATGAAGTCCCAATAAAAGATGAAGTCCCAATAAAAGATGAAGTCCCAATAAAAGATGAAGTCCCAATAAAAGATGAAGTCCCAATAAAAGATGAAGTCCCAATAAAAGATGAAGTCCCAATAAAAGATGAAGTCCCAATAAAAGATGAAGTCCCAATAAAAGATGAAGTCCCAATAAAAGATGAAGTCCCAATAAAAGATGAAGTCCCAATAAAAGATGAAGTCCCAATAAAAGATGAAGTCCCAATAAAAGATGAAGTCCCAATAAAAGATGAAGTCCCAATAAAAGATGAAGTCCCAATAAAAGATGAAGTCCCAATAAAAGATGAAGTCCCAATAAAAGATGAAGTCCCCACAGTGGATTCATGTCCAGGTATGGTTACGAATGAGGGATCTTCTAAGATGATTATGTTTTGAACAGTGTCTTTAATCCATAATGAAATGATGTAATGAAAAGGTGTGTGGAAACAGCTGCAAGTACTTGTCAAGAGGAGTTGCTGATGTAACCTGATTACGGTGGGGACCCAAAACAAAATTTCTGTTGTTTGATGTGTTCCTCCGATTGGATAGCACTTCCTTAGCAACATTCGTAGCCAACTGTCCTCTGCTTTTCTTTGAAATAGTACCACGCAATCTCTTTTATCCACCTGAGCAAGCATTTTAACGTTTTGTCTGGAAGACAGCATCACTGATGACATGGCACTCTCTCAGCGGTGCACAGCTGTGTCGGCCTAAATTGCTGTGTTCAAGCCCTGGTGTGAGAATTACCCTGGAGTTACGTGAAAGATTGAGGTTTGTTCACACTCTAGATTCTAGAGCATCCCCACTTCCAGGAATGGTATTATTGCTAGACAATTAATCCAGAAATTCAGCTAATGTTCTGAGGACTGGGGTTCGAATCCTGCCATGGCAGATGGTGGAATTTGAATACTATATTTTTGTAAGTTGCATGGTGGCTCAATGGTTAGTACTGCTGCCTCATAGCACCAGGGACCCGGGTTCAATTCCAGCCTCGGGCTGCTGTCTGTGTGAAGTTTGCACGTTCACCCCGTGTCTGCGTGGATTTCCTCCTGGTGCTCCAGTTTCCTCCCACAATCCAAAGATGTGCAGGTCAGGTGAATAGGTCATGCTAAATTGCCCATAATGTCTGTGCAATTTAGCATAGGATGGGTCTGGGTGTGTTACTCTTCAGAGGGTCAGTGTGGACTTGTTGGGCCGAAGGGCCTGTTTCCATACTGTAAGAAATCTAATCTAATCACAGTCTGTGAGGGGACTGTAGCATTGATTAATGTCCATTTGGGATACCTACTCCCTGAGTCACACGTATCTTGTCCACCTTGATGATGTCCACCTAGTTCTGGGCATTCTGAAGTTCAAAATATTTGAGAGATCAAGGGAGAATGTTTCAGACCTGATAGCTGCCTCAGAAGAAGTTTGCAGCTTCAGGACAGAGGTCTCAGCTGGAGTAGAAGATGGTGATTTCTGGGAGTGCTCCTGATTAAGTCTTCAGCTGGTGAACCAACCAGACATTGGGTAAACCCAAACTTAAATTGCTGGTACAAAGTAGAAATTTGACATGGCATATTAATTCAGACCAAAAGGGTAGGAATTCCAAAATAAGCTTGTGGCTCCAATTGGGCATCGTCGTCATAGCATGGCCAGAAAATAAAACAACTAATAGGGCCAAGGCAGAAACTCCTATAACAAATTAGAGAGCTGGGGATGTTTCAAGCTCTGTCAATTGTGTTCATAAGCATTGGGCAGTTTCACAACGTGAGCCTGAAATCCCTTGGGAAGGGAAAAAAAAATCTGTGGATGCTGGAAATCAAAAACAAAGTCAGAAATTGCTGGAAAAGCTCATCAGAAAGCAGAGTTAATATTTTGAATCCAGTGAAGAAAGATCACTGGATCTGAAATGTTAACTCTCCATTTTCTCTGCAGCTACTTTAGCAAATTTGCTGATGATACAAAGCTGGGTGGCAGGGTGAAAAGTGATGAGGATGTTAGGAGATTACAGGGTGACCTGGACAAGTTAGGTGAGTGGGCAGATGCATGGCAGATGCAGTTTAATGTGGATAAATGTATGGTTATCCACTTTGGTAGCAAGAACAGGAAGGCAGACTACTACCTCAATGGAATCAATTTATGTAAAGGGGCAGTACAGAGAGATCTGGGTGTTCTTGTACACCGGTCAATGAAGGCAAGCATGCAGATACAGCAGGTAGTGAAGAAGGCTAATAGCATGCTGGCCTTCATAACAAGAGGAATTGAGTATAGAAGCAAAGAGGTGCTTCTGCAGCTGTACAGGGCCCTGGTGAGACCACACCTGGAGTACTGTGTGCAGTTCTGGTCTCCAAATTTGAGAAAAGACATTCTGGCTATTGAGGGAGTGCAGCGTAGGTTCACGAGGTCAATTCCTGGAATGGCAGGATTACCTTACACTGAAAGACTGAAGCGACTGGGCTTGTATACCCTTGAGTTTCGAAGATTGAGAGGGGATCTGATTGAGACGTATAAGATTATGAAAGGATTGGACACTCTGGCAGTAGGAAACATATTTCCACTGATGGGTGTGTGCCGAACCAGAGGACACAGCTTAAAAATACGAGGTAGACCATTTAGGACAGAGCTCAGGAGAAACTTCTTCACCCAGAGAGTGGTGGCTGTGTGGAATGCTCTGCCCCAGAGAGCAGTGGAGGCCCACTCTCTGGATTCATTTAAGAAGGAGTTGGATAGAGCTCTCAAAGATAGTGGAATCAAGGGTTATGGAGATAAGGCAGGAACAGGATACTGATTAGGAATGATCAGCCATGATTATATTGAATGGCGGTGCAGGCTCGAAGGGCTGAATGGCCTACTCCTGCACCTATTGTCTATTGTCTACTGCCAGACCTGAGTTTTTTTCAGCAATTCCTGATTTTAATTTTTCCGAGAAGACTCTATTAAAAGCATAAGAGGTTGCAATATCAGCTACCAAAGTGTGGAAAGAGCAGCAGCAAAGTGTGGGAGAGCTGCCATTACTGCAGAATAAACATCTTTACAGAAGATAAAATACCTATTCACGTTAGGAAACCACAGAATAATTCCTGGAAGATTTATTCTCAGAATACAAATTGAGCATGTGGGGGAAGACACTTCTCATATCAAATGCCTTTTGACTTGGTATCCTATTTAGAAGCTGAATAAATAAATACACTTCTATACATAATTTGGAGTACAGAAGTTAGTATATTGCTGACCAAGGGGTAAAGGAAAACAATAGGAACATTTGAAGATTTAAGGAGTTAAAAATCAAACAACACCATTTGTAGTCCAACAGGTTTATTTAGAAGCACCAGCTTTTGGAGCACTGCTTCTTCAGGTGGTTGTGGAGTATAAGATCATAAGACATAATTTATAGGAAACAAACATAAACAGAAATTGCTGGCAAAACTCAGCAGGTCAAAGTACCTATGGAGAGAAAACAAGAGTTAATATTGACAGTCCTCTGACCTTTTTATGCTTGGATGCTGCCAGACCTGTTGAGCTTCTCCAGCAGTTTCTGCTTTTTTTATTTCAGAACTCTAGCGTCTGCAGTTCTTTGTTTCCTCAGATAGGAAACCTTGGTTGACAAACTGTCTGTACAGGTTACAGAAGTTCATTTGATGCTTCAGGAAGCTTTACAATTCACACTAAAGATATGCTGCAAGCAGCTTTTCTCTGTGGGGTCATCATATTCTAGAAAAGAAGCTTTATATACTTTACATTCAGAGATTCACACACCAGAATGGGTCATATTCACCTTGATCTCTTTCTAAAGCATGGAAGTATTTAAACAATAAAAGCTGAAGCAACAGCTGGTAAATACTTTTATAGTGCTTTGTAAAGAAAAGGCAGAATCTACCAATTTATTGATAGGAGGGTAAAGTAGAATCTTATGGGAGACAGACCTAAGGCTAGGTCCTCCTAATAGTCTTTGTAATAATGGAGAGTGTATTCTTGTAAACCTAACTAGTTGCAGACATAAAGTGAACTACATTTTGTTTACAAGACTCTTTTCATTAGATCAGAAAGATAGCTATCCTTGCACACACTACACTCTGTTAACCTCTATTGAACCTAGAAGATACAGTGCATTTTGTATAACCTTGTGGAAGATGACAGGAATTTGCAGCCCTGGAAAATATGAATTGAGATTTTTTTCTCCGTGAGATGTGAGCTGTGGCCTTCCCTTGAAGGCAGAACATAGATTTTCACTTTAATCAGCATGGATTAGTTTTACAAAATCCTGTGTGCCTGCCTATCTGGTATGGTAATCAGAGTCTGTCAGTTTTATCAGATGTAGCATGTAAGGAAGGACCTTACTGCACTGAGCTTCCTAAGTGAGCTAATTCTTCAGAGAATAAGGATTTGCAGGAGAAGGAGAAGAGGAAGATAAAGTGTGGAGCTGGAAAAAGTACACCAGGTCAAGCAGCATCAGAGGGGCAGGGGGGGGGGTCGATGTTTCAGGTCAGGACCTTTCATCAGGACTGGTGGAGGGGGAAAGGGGCTGAGAAATAAATGGAGAGGAGCTGAGAAAAGGTTGGAGGGATGGTGATAGGTGGATGCAGGTAGGAGGTGATTGTGATTGGTCAGGACAGGAAGGTGGACAGGTTAGGTCAGGTCAAGGGGGTGGGGTAGAAAGGGAGGGCTGGACCTGGGATGAGGTGGGGAGGTTTGGAAGCGGGTGAATTCTATGTTAAGACTATATGGTTGTAAGCCCCCGAGGCGGAAGAAGAGGTGTTCTTCCTCCAGTTTGTGCACGGCCTTATTTTGATGGCGGAGGAGGCCCTGGATGGACAAGTTGTCAGGGGAGTGGGAAGAGGAGTTAAAATGGCTGGCAACTGGAAGGTGGGGTTGATTGGAGCATGCAGACCATAGATGACACCTGAACCAGTCCCCAAGTTTGCGCTTGGTCTCTCCGATGTAGAGGAGACCACATAGGGAGCAATAGATGCAATAAATCAGGTTAGAGGAAATGCAAGTGAATCTCTGCTGAACTTGCAATAATTCTTTGAGGTCTTGGAAGGAAATAAGAGGGGAGGTGTGAGGGCAGATGTTGTGCCCTCAGGGGCAAAGGTGCCAGGTGTGAAGGTGAGGTTGGTGTGAAGTGTGGATCTAATGAGGGAGGGAACAGTCCCTGGTGAAAACGGATAGAGGTAGGGAAGAAAATATCATTTTGGTAGTTGGGTCAGCCTGCAGTTGGTGGAAATGGCAGAGGATGATGAACCGGATTTGGAGATTAGTGGGGTGGTATGTGAGGACCAGGGGGACTCTATCCTTGTTGTGGTTGGAGGGTTTTGTTTGAAGGCAGAGGTGTGGAAAAGGGAGGAGATGCGGTTGAGGGCATTGTTGAGCACTGGAGAGGAGAATTTACAGTCCTTGAAGTAGAAGGACATCTGGCATGTCCTGGAGTGGAATCGCTCATCCTGGGAACAGATATCGCAGACGCGAAGGAATTGGAAGTATAGGATCGCATTTTTGCAGATGGGAGATGGGAGGAGGTGTAGTCGAGGTAGCTGTGGGAGTCAGTGGATTTGAGTGATGTCAGTGTGAGTTGGTTGCCAGCGATGATGACCGAGAGATCCAGGAAGGGGATGGAGGTGTCAGAGATGGTTCAGGTAAATTTGAGGTCAGGGTGGAGGGTGTGGGTGAAGTTAACTGTCAGAGCTCTTCATGGGAGCATGTGACAGTGCTGATACAGTCATCAATGTAGCAGAGGAAAAGGTGGGGGATGATGCCAGTGTAGCTATGGAAGAGGGACTGTTCTACGTATCCTACAAAGGATGTACTTTTCCCAGCTCCACACTTTATCGACTCTGACTTTCAGCATCAGCATTCCTTACTAACTCCAAGGGAAAGAGGAAAGAAAATGCACATGAAAATTGTATTTGAGTGGAGTTTATGGTGAGTGTGATAGATGACACATAGGGTCTCATTATTATGGCTAGTCTCTACTGCCCCCTGCCCTTGAACCCTCAGGGTTGAGGTTCTGGTTCTGTCTGGAAGAAAATATTGTTCTGTCTAGCCTTTCAAACAAAAGCCTAATTGGGGAGACTTGTAATTTTATTGAAACACACTTAGCTGCTTCAAGTGAAAAAACAGATCCCTAATACTATAATAAAATTCATCTGTTTTGTTAACACTGGCAGTAAATCAGCATCATATAATCTGAAAAACACTTTTTCTTGGCGAGTTGAACAGTAAACATAAAACACATTGTTAATTCTGATCTTGCACAGTGCTAGACATTTATGAGTGCGGGGGAGGATGAAGAACGTTGTAACTTCAATTTGGCCAAGTTTTCCTCTTTGCACTGATAAATAGGAGTGGTTTATTGATATATTAGTGTGTGGTGTGTCAAGTTGTCTTTGGACCCGATCACAGAAATGATGGTGTAGTAGTAATGTCCCTAAACATTGGCCCGGTAGGATTATTAATCCAGACACCCAGGTAATGTTTTGGTGACCAGGAAAATGATAGAATTTGAAATCAATTTTTAAAAACCTGGAATTAAGAGTGGGAAAAACTTCCTTTAGAGAAGGAAACTTGCATCCTTAACTGGCCTATTCTACATGTGACTCTAGACCCACAGCAATGTAGTTAACTCTTAATTGCCCTTTGGGCAATTAGGGATGGGTAATAAATGCTGGCTCCCTCATTCTGAGAATGAGTGACAAAAATCTAGTAATTCAGAGACCCAGACTAATGCTCTGGCAACATAGGTTCATCTGCCACAACCCAATTGGTGGATTTTAAATTAATAAAAATCTGGAATCTTGGAAATGGTGACCATAACAGATAATTGTTGTAAAAACCCATCTGGTTCACTAATGTTCTTTTAGGTCATTCTTACCAAGTTTGGCCTTCATGTGACTTCAGATCTGCAACAGCAAGGGATCATGTGGTCTGTTCTGTTATTAAATCTCGTAATGGCTAGCTGAAGCTTGTCTTCTTTTCTCATATCACTTGGGTGCTGGTCACCTTCATAATGGCTTCTGGTTGGTGTTATGGACCAGACCAGACCCCCTCAAATATTTTAAGAAGATAGCCTAGCTCCTAACATTTTCTTATTTTAAAGGTAGATGTGAAGCCGTATTCCAGATGCAATGCAACTGGTCAAACTACTTGATGTTAAACAAAACACAACTTATTTAAACACTGTAGTTAAAATACAAACAAAAGAAGAATTTAGAGACTTGAAGCGGGCATAGCAGTAGATGTGATCTATATGGATGTTTGGACGTAAGGCGTTTGACAAGGTTCCCCATGGGAGACTGGTTAGCAAGGTTAGATCTCATGGAATACAGGGAGAACTAGCCATTTGGATACAGAACTGGCTCAAAGGTAGAAGACAGAGGGTGGTGGTGGAGGGTTGTTTTTCAGACTGGAGGCCTGTGACCAGTGGAGTGCCACAAGGATCGGCGCTGGGTCCACTACTTTTCATCATTTACATAAATGATGTAAATGATGAGCATAAGCGATATAGTTAGTAAGTTTGTAGATGACACCAAAATCGGAGGTGTACTGGATAGTGAAAAAGATTAACTTCAGATTACAACAGGATTGATCAGATGGGCCAATGGGCTAAGGAGTGGCAGATGGAGTTTAATTTAGGTAAATGTGAGGTGCTGCATTTTGAGAAAGCAAATCTTAGTAGGAGTTATGCACTTAATGGTAAGGTCCTTGGAAGTGTTGCTGAACAAAAAGACCTTGGAGTGCAGGTTCATAGCTCCTTGAAAGTAGAGTCGCAGGTAGATAGGATAGTGAAGAAAGCTTTTGATATGCTTTCCTTTATTGGTCAGAGTATTGAGTACAGGAGTTGGGAGGTCATGTTGCAGCTGGACGGGTCATTGGTTAGGCCACTTTTGGAATATAGTGCGCAATTCTAGTGTCCTTCCTATCGGAAAGATGTTGTGAAATTTGAAAGGGTTCAGAAAAGATTTACAAGGATGTTGCCAGGGTTGGAGGATTTGAGCTATAGGGAGAGGCTAAACAGGCTGGGGCTGGTTTCCCTGAAGCATCGGAGGCTGAGGGGTGACATTATAGAGGTTTACAAAATTATGAGGGGCATGGATAGGATAGATAGACAAAGTCTTTTCCCTGGGGTGGGGGTGTCCAGACCTAGAGGGCATATGTATAGAGTCCGCGGGGAAGAATATAAGAGAGACCTAAGGGCAACATTTTCACACGGAGTGGTACATGTATGGAATGAGCTGCCAGAGGAAGTGGTGGAGGTTGGTATAATTGCAGCATTTAAAAGGCATCTGGATGGGTATATGAATAGGAAGGGTTAAGAGGGATATGGGCTAGGTGCTAGCAGATGAGACTAGATTGCATTGGGATATGTGGTCGGCATGGACGGGTTGGACCGAAGGGTCTGTTTCCATGCTGTACATCTCTATGACTCTATTGGAAAACGTAACCAGATAATAATATACAGTACCTATTACTGTTGTAAAATAGTAACATCCAATAGTTAACGCGCCCCTTGGTGAAAAGGCAAGTTCAGACATGGGATCTCACACGCAGTTCTCTAATCCAGGAGGAAATAAAATCAAGAGCAAAATTCGGAGAAACTAGCAGCTTGGAGACATTCACTGAAGCTTCCAACTCTTTTCAGACCCCCAAAAGGTTCTGTTTAAAACTAAACCTAAAAACTAAAAAGTCTGGGCTGTGAAAGCAAGCCACATCCAGGCTGCTTCCATTCTTCCAACTTTAAAAAAATCCCCAAGGCCTCATGAATTGTTTACTTTCTTAGAGATAATTTGACATTTAAGCCTTACAACCTGACTTAGAACATAGAACATAGAAGAATACAGCGCAGTACAGGCCCTTTGGCCCTCGATGTTGCGCCGATCCAAGCCCACCTAACCTATACTAACCCACTATCCTCCATATACCTATCCAATGCCCGCTTAAATGCCCATAAAGAGGGAGAGTCCACCACTGCTACTGGCAGGGCATTCCATGAACTTACGACTCGCTGAGTGAAGAACCTACCCCTAACTTCAGTCCTATATCTACCCCCCCCTTAATTTAAAGCTATGCCCCCTTGTAATACCCGACTCCATACGCGGGAAAAGGTTCACACTGTCAACCCTATCTAACCCCCTAATCATCTTGTACACCTCAATCAAGTCACCCCTAAACCTTCTTTTCTCTAATGAAAACAGCCCCAAGTGTCTCAGTCTTTCCTCATACGATCTTCCTTCCATACCAGGCAACATCCTGGTAAACCTCCTCTGCACCCGTTCCAGTGCCTCCACATCCTTCCTATAGTATGGCGACCAAAACTGCACACAATATTCCAGATGCGGCCGCACCAGAGTCTTATACAACTGCATCATGACCTCAGGACTCCGGAACTCAATTCCTCTACCAATAAAAGCCAGTACGCCATATGCCTTCCTCACCGCACTATTTACCTGGGTGGCAACTTTCAGAGATCTGTGTACATGGACACCAAGATCCTTCTGCTCATCCACACTACCAAGTATCCGACCATTAGCCCAGTACCCCATCTTTTTGTTATTCTTCCCAAAGTGAATCACCTCACACTTAGCTACATTGAATTCCATTTGCCACCTTTCTGCCCAGCTCTGCAGCTTCTCTATATCCTGCTGTAACCTGCCACATCCTTCCTCACTGTCAACAACTCCTCCGACTTTCGTATCATCCGCAAACTTGCTCACCCAACCTTCTAACCCCTCTTCCAGGTCATTTATAAAAATGACAAACAGCAATGGTCCCAAAACAGATCCTTGCGGAACACCGCTAGTGACGGCACTCCATGAAGAAACTTTGCCATCAACTACTACCCTCTGTCTTCTTCCATCCAGCCAATTCCTAATCCAAACCTCCAACTCACCCTCAATGCCATATCTCCGTATTTTCTGCAGTAGCCTACCATGGGGAACCTTATCAAACGCCTTACTAAAATCCATATATACCACATCTACCGCTTTCCCCTCGTCCACCTCCTTCGTCACCTTTTCAAAGAATTCAATAAGGTTTGTGAGGCACGACCTGCCCTTCACAAAACCATGCTGACTATCCTTGATCACATTATTCCTATCCAGATGTGCATAAATCCTATCCCTTACAATTCTCTCTAAGACTTTGCCCACAACAGAAGTGAGACTCACCGGCCTATAGTTACTAGGGTTATCCCTACTCCCCTTTTTGAACAAGGGAACCACATTTGCTATCCTCCAGTCTTCTGGCACTACTCCAGTAGACAAAGAGGACATAAAAATCAAGGCCAATGGCTCTGCAATCTCCTCCCTTGCTTCCCAGAGAATCCTAGGATAAATGCCATCAGGCCCAGGGGACTTATCTATTTTCACCTTTTCCAGGATTTCCAACACCTCTTCTCTACATACCTCAAAGCCATCCATTCTACTTCAAAACAAAGAGCAAAATAACCTCTTAAAGGGACAGCAATGTCACATTGGGTAAGATCACATGTTCATTGAGGGGATATTGGAGATTCTACTTGGAGCATTCCAACCTGTATGGTGCAGGAAAGCATGCATTTTACTAAATTTGGTCAGTTTTTGTTTTAAAATCACTGTCTGTGGGAGCTTGCTGTGCTCAAATTTCATACCCTTGCTACATTGTAACAATGGTTGCTTCATTGACTGAAAAGTGCCGTGGAACATCCTGGGGTTGGCCTCATGTTTTAACTGAAATGGCAAATCAAAGTTGTGTTTGTGTGATTGTACCTATGAAAGAGATCACTATGTCTGTGAAGAAATGAGTTTGAGATTAATTGATGTCTCTTTTCCAGATGAATCACGGCCACCTATTTCAGGCCACATCTTGAACAGCGTACCTACCGATAAGCAGTTAAACCAACTTTCCAGCCACCTGGGACCAGAATGGGAGCGAGTGATGGTGGATCTTGGACTAAAAGAGCCAGATCTTTATCGATGTAAAATGAACCACCTACATAACCTCCAAGCGCAGATCTTGGCCGCCTTTATCCTGTGGAAAAAGCGCTTCGGGAAACAAGCGACTGTGCAGCATTTGACCAACAGTCTGATTTTGGCTGACACAGACCCTGGATTAATAGTTAAAATATTTCAGGATGACCATTGACCATCTAAACATTCAAAATCGCATGGTGCCTTGTGCAGTTGGTGTCCAATCTGAATTGTAGAGACACCGCGAGGAGACAGTTCCTCCTTCTACCTATCAAATGGTGAGAGGAGAGACATTATTTTCAGTGAGAAATAATTCAGAATGTAGGGACAAGGTACAATTTTTCTACAGTATAGCATAATGTTTTTTGGTTCCTCTCTTTAACTATCATTTAAAACTTGTGAAATAGGGATAAACAAAAATGGCAATTTTTCAAAGAATTACATCTCTTTCCATGATGTATTGTTAGGGCTTTGAGCCTCTTAGCAAGATTAACTGGCCAGACATTATTAAGCTGAGAGGGTTCAGAAGAGATTTACCAGGATTTGCTGGGTATGAAAGGTTTTTATACAGAGGCTAGTTTATGTGTGGAATGAAGTTCTTGAGAAAGTGTTGGATGTGGACACAGTTACAGCGTTTAAAAGATGTTAATAAATACATGAATAGGAATAGTTTGGAGGAATGTGGACCAGAAGTGGGCAGGTGGGACCAGTTTAATTTGGAATTATGCATGGCATGGACTGGTTGGATTAAAGGGTCTGTTTCAGTGCTGTGAGACTGGTACGTTTAAGGATGTGTGTACTTGCATTGGAGGGAGCTCAGTGAAGGTTCCTGGGGTGAGATGGCTCTCTGATGAGAAACAGTGGGTAACTTAGGTCTATATTCTCTGGAGTTAAGAAGGATGAGAGATGATCTTATTGAAGTATACAAAATTTTGAAAGGGTTTGATGGAATGGATATTCGGAGGTTATATCCTCCTGGCTAGGGAATCTGGAACATGGGAGCAGCCTCAGGATAAGGGAGAATGATCACTTAGAACTAAGATGAGAAGAAATCTCTTCACTCAGAAGGTTGTGAATCTTTGGAGTTCTGACCTCAGTGGATTGTCGATGCTCCATCAGTTGAGTATATTTAAAGCTGAGAATCTAGATTTATGTTGTCTCAGGGGATCAACACCTATAGGATGTAAGAAAGAATTGAGTTGGAAGGTCAGCCGTGTTCTTATTGAATGGCAGAGCAAATGGGCAGAAGTGGGTACTGCAGATGCTGGAGAATAGAGTCAAGATTAGAGTGGTGCTGGAAAAGCACAGCTGGTCAGGCAGCATCCGAAGACCAAGAAAATCGACATTTCAGGCAAAAGCCCTTTATCAGGAGCAAATGGCAGAGCAAATAGTCTGTTCCTCAGATGCTGTTTGTCATGTTCAGGTAGGATCAGATAAAAGGAGAGGCTTGTTGGGGGAATAACTGCTCCAGTGAGTTTGGCCAAATGACCAGTTTCAGTGCTGGCAATTCCATGTTTTACATTTGAAAGTATATTCTGTTGAGTTGATCAAAATGTAAAACATTTTAAAAATATAATTGTTTTTAATGTTTCCAGGACTGAGGGGTGAGATGATGTTTTATCTTTGGCAGGCACTGCCCTTGTAAAATAAAGATAGGATCTCTCAGTCTGGCTCTTATCATATACTAGTTTGGCAATATATAATAGTGCTGGATTAGTGGTGCTGGAAAAGCACAGCAATTCAGGCAGCATCTGAGGAACAGTAAAATTGACGTTTGGGCAAAAGCCCTACATCAGGAATACAGGCAGAGTGCCCGAAGGGGGGAGGGATAAATGAGAGGAGGGAATCTGGTTTCCAGCATCTGCAGTCATTGTTTTTACCTAATATATAATAGTGCGCATTGTCAATAGATCATGCACCACAGACATATGTTTTGGAAAACATGGGCTTAGCTATGACTTGACTCAGCTCTAACTTAAAACAGTTTTGCTCTCTTTAATCCCTGTGGTAGTTCAGTGAAAGGCCACTAGGCCTATTCCTCAGGTAAAAGGTTGGCCTTTTGAGGAAGGATTGAGCAGATTGGACCTTTACTCATTGGAGTTCAAAAGAATGAAAGGTGATCTTTGATTGATTTATTGTCACATGTTCCGAGGTATGGTGAAAAGCTTTGTTTACAGGTAGTACAAGCAGATCATAGTAAGCAAGAATACGTACATCAAGAACATCTCTGAACTGACAGCCAGACTACTGCGACCACTAGGACTTATAACAGCACACAAACCAACAGCCACACTCAGACAACTCACCAGAACGAAGGACCCGATACCCAGCATGAGCAAAACTAATGTAGTGTACAAAATCCCATGCAAGGACTGCACAAAACACTATATAGGACAAACAGGAAGACAGCTAATGATCCGCATCCACGAACATCAACTAGCCATGAAACAACACGACCAGCTATCCCTAGTAGCCACACACGCAGACAACAAGTAACATGAATTCGACTGGGACAACGCTACCATTATAGGGCAAGCCAGACAGAGAACAGCCAGGGAATTCCTAGAAGCATGGCACTCATCCACAAACTCCATCAACAAACACATCGACCTGGACCCAATATACCGGCCACTACAGCGGACAGCTGAAACTGACAACCGGAAGCGGCAGGGACAGGCCACTATAAATGCCGGAGGAAACACCACAGAAGCGCTTCACAGGAGGCTCCCAAGCACTGAGGATGTCACCTAGACAGGGGACGAAACGTTTGCAACAAAAACATCCAGCTCGGCGAACAGAACCACAGTAAGCAAGAATGTACAGATCAAAAAGACTTAGACTGAGGCATACAGGTTACATTGCACAGGGTGCAAGCTAGGCAATAATGGCACTGGTTGAGGCTAGAGAGTCCATTCATCAGTCTAATAATGCTGGGAAGAAGCTATTCCTGAACTGCTGCTGCATGTGATCAGGCTTCTGTATATTCTGCCTGACAGAAGAGGTTATAGGAGAGCTTTACTAGGGTGAGATGGGTCTTTGATGATGTTGTCAGCCTCTCTGTGGCAGCAAGCTGTGTAAATGGAGTCCTTGGATGGAAGGTTGGCTTCTGTGATGTTCTGGGCTGTGCACACCACCTTCTGTAGTTTTTTACAGGCCTGGGCAGAGCAGCTCCCATACCAGGCCAATATGCACCTCGACAGTATACTCTCGATAGTGCATCTATAGAAGTTGGTGAGGATCCTTATGGTCATGCCAAATTTCCAGAGCCATCTGATGAAGAAGAGACATTTGCATCTTCTTGACCATCACATTTATGTGGGAATATTGGATTACATTACATTACATTAGATTACATTACAGTGTGGAAACAGGCCCTTCGGCCCAACAAGTCCACACCGACCCGCCGAAGCGAACCCACCCATACCCCTACATTTACCCCTTACCTAACACTACGGGCAATTTAGCATGGCCAATTCACCTGACCCTGCACATCTTTGGACTGTGGGAGGAAACCGGAGCACCAGGAGGAAACCCACGCAGACACGGGGAGAACGTGCAAACTCCACACAGTCAGTCGCCTGAGGTGGGAATTGAACCCGGGTCTCAGGCGCTGTGAGGCAGCAGTGCTAACCACTGTGCCACCGTGCCGCCCAAAAGTCCAGGAAAGATTGTCAGTCCGAGGAACTTGACGCTTTCCACGCTTTCAGCCTCAGTTCTGTTGATATAGATGGGGGCATGTTCTTTTTTTTTCTGAAGTCAATGATCGGTTCTTTAGTTTTGCTGAAGTTGAGAGGTGGTTGTCATTGCACGCATCACTAAGCCCTTTATCTCCCTTCTGTATTTTGACTCATCATTGTTAGATGGCCGTTCCACTACAGTGGTGTTGTCAGCAAACTTGTAGATGGTTTTCGTTTGGTATGTGGCAGTAATCTATGACTCTATGACTCTAATAGTGGGTGTATAGGGAGCACAATAGAGGGCTGAAGGCACAGCCTTGGAGGAGGTGCAGTTGTTTATCTTTATTGCTTGTGGTGTCTTGAGCAGAAAACTGAGGATCCAGTTGCAGAAGAGACTAAGGTCACGGAGTTTTGAGTTCAGTCTGGAGGGGGTAATGGTATTGAAGGCAGAGCTGTAGTCAATGAGTCAAAGAAAGCTATGGGTGTTTTAGTTGCTGTCTAAAAGGAAAGTGTGATTCACACTGGATTGTAGCAAGAGCGCTTCAGAAACAACAGCGGAGGACCCTGACATTTGGGCTTCCTTCAACTTAAAGCCATAACCTCCAACTGCCTGGAAGGTGTAGTAATAAACCAGTCAGGTGACCTCCAGCAAAGAAGTTGAACTGCTAGCTGAAACCACGTGCTTTCCAAGAAATTCCTTGTTTCATGAAGTTCAGAAAATATAGAGGCTGATACAATTGCAACATTTTAAAAGGTATAGGGTTCAGAAAAGATTTGCAGGGATTGGAGGATTTGAGCTGTAGGGAGAGGCTGAGTAGGCTGGGGCTGTTTTCCCTGGAGCGTTGGAGGCTGAGAGGTGAACTTAGAGGTTTATAAAATCATGAGGGCATGGATAGGGTAAATAGCCAAAGCCTTTTGCCCAGGGTAGGGTTGTCCAGAACGATAAGGCATAGGCTTAGGATGAGAGGGGAAAATTTAAAAGGGACCAAAGGGGCAACCAAATGATGGCAAATGGGACCTTTTTAGGTTAGGATATCTGACTGGCATGGATGTGTTGGACCAAAGGGTCTATTTCCATGCTGTATATCTCTATGACTAAGTTGTCCAGATGTTCCAGGGATGAGTGCAGGGCGAGGGATATAGCATCCGCTTTGGACCTATTACATTGTTAGGCAAATTGTAGAGGATTGAAACATATTGAAACGTACTTTGTGGGTTATTTTTGGGGTGGATTCTGAAGGGATACTTCTCCTAATGGAGGAATATAGAACAAGGTGATATTGGTTCAAAATAAGAGATCTCCCATTGAGACTAGGGATTAGAAAAAAATTCTTGAGGGGGTTGTTACTTTTCGAAACTCTCTTTCCCAGAAATCACTGGTGGCCATGCCATCAAAGTTTCCATTAGACATGTTTTTGGTTAAATGTTGAGACTCAAGACTTATGGTAGACAAGCAGGAAAGTGGTTCTAAGGCCACAATCAAATCAGTCATAACATCATTGAATGACAAATCATGTTCAAAGGACCAAATGGCCTGTGCCTGCTCCTATTTTCTGTGATGCATTGGGCTGAAGAATGGTGGCTTTTCAGAACCTCGTGTTTTACCCCACACCCATTCACCTGATCAATCAAGGGATATTTCTCAAAGGCTCTTTTCATTACCCTCCCTCCTTCATTGGATATCAGTAACAGGATCAGACAGGTTCAGCATAGATTTACAAAAGGAAAATCACGCTTGACTAGTAGAGTTGATGTGGGAGAGTCAATGGATATGTTTTGCTTGAACTAGTGAGAAGGCCTACATAAAAGATTAGCATTTAACTAAAAATGCATGGGATAGCAGGTGATGTACTCATATGGATAGAGAGTTGGTCTTTTTTCGACTGGCAGGCCTGTGGTACTACAGGGCTTCACGCCTGGATCCCAGGTATTCATAATACGTTAATGATCTACATGAGGAAACTAAACATAAGGATGAGATTTGAGGAGGATACAGAGATGCTTCAGTGTGGTTTTTACAATTTGAGTGAGTGGGCAAATGCATGGCAGATGGAGTAAAAGGCAGAGGCCTCATGCCAGTGGATGGGAAGCATAGAAAACAGTAGCAGGAGTAGGCTATTCAGGCCCTTCTTACCTGCTCCACTCTATTCAATAAAGTTGTCACAGTCCTACTGAATCATAGGGCTGCTTTCTCATTAAAGAGATTCGACTGGTGGTGGTTTAACCTGAGCATCACCACCCCTCTGATGAGGGGAATGGATGGAAAAGCAGAGTCCTTCATGGTTACCTCAGCCAGTTCAGGAATTGAACTCACGCTATCTGCATCAGTGTGCATCACAAACCAGCCGTTCAGACAACTGAGGTAAGCAATCCTGTGGACAATGTGAGGTTATCCACTGCTAACAAAAAGAGGAAGGCAGATTATTATCTGAACAGCAAAAGATTGGGAAAGGGGGAGTTTAAATGAGATGTGGGTGTCTTGGTAAACCCATCACAGAAAGTAAGCATCGAGCTGCAGTATGTGGTGAAGAGGGCAAATGGTATGTTGTCTTCATAGTTAGAAGATTCAAGTACAGGAGCAGGATATCTTGTGGCAATTGTACAGGCCTTTGTGAGATCAACCTGGAGTATTGTGTGCAGTTTTGCTCTCCTTTTATTTGAAGAAGAATGTTCTGGCTATGGAGAGAGTGCAGCAAAGATTTTCCAGACTGATTCCTGGGATGGTAGCACTTGCTATGAAGAGAAGCTGAATCGATTTTCACGAGTTCAGAAAGATGAGAGGAGATCTCATAGCAACCTATAAAATTCTAACAGTTCTAGATGGGGTCCACATAGGAAGGATATTCCCGGTGACCAGAGAGCCCAGATGGGTCAAAGGCTAAGGATATGAGCTGGGATGAAGAGAAACTTCTTCACCCAGAGAGTGGCGAGCCTGTTGAATTTTCTGCCACAGAGAGCAGTTGAGGCCAAAACATTGAATGTTTTCAAAAAGGAGTTAAATGTAGTTCTTAGGGCTAAAGGGTTGAAGGGTATAGAGTGAAGGTGGGAAAAAGGGAACAGAATTGGATGACCAGCCATGATACTAAATATTTGAAGAGCTGAATGGTCCACTTTTGCTTCTGTTTTCTATGTTTCCCATCTAATGGCCTGAGGCCTACACCTTCCCCTTCATCTTATTGCCTCAAACCTTGCTCTGCTCCAAAAACTGTTAGGCCCCTGGGAAATAACCTTTGACCTTATGTTTTGCTTCTTGCTTCTCTTCCCCCACCCCCCTTTTATAATTGCTGTAATCATGGATTTTGAGCCCCTATCCCCTACCTGTTACATATTGTTCTTAATCTTTTTGTAACCAGTCTTTCTTTCTAAGATGGACCATTTGCAGTGAGGTTCGGACAGTCTCACTGAACATTGCTCGCCATGGGGCTTCCTTGACAGTCTGAAATGCAAGAGAGAATGAGATTAGTCTACTGGGCAAAACAAAAAACATGTCTTTTTTTGGAGAAGCATGGGGGAGGGACTGTGTTGAAAAGTTCTCCAGTAATCAAAATAAACAGGTTTAAGTTGTGGATTCAGATGGATTTAAGAGCCTCAGAAATGCAAAAAGAGAAAGAACTGATTGAAAAGGCACAACTAGTCCAGATGACTTGCTATGGAAGTCTTTGCCAGGAGTTTAACAAAGGCAGTTCCTCAGGGGCACAGCTGTGATGCTGATCTTTCTACTGTCCTCTTGCTCTGATTTTCTTCCCTTCGATGCACTGCTCCTTGAACTGTCACATGCTAGTGTTTTTAGTTTTGCTTAACAGATGGAAAATGCATTTGCTATAACTGGAAATGTGGCATCTGTCTTAATTCAGCAGTTGAAAACATTCTCCAGAATTGTGTCTCGATTGTCAACAGGACGAATGGCCACTGGCATTCACACTGCATGGTGTGTGAGTTGACATGTGTGGCATTAGCTCAGAGTACACAATAGCAGCTGGAAAGTTAATTTAGCGGGAAGCTAACAATCTGTTGTCAAACCACACCCTTAGCGTGCTTGTCTAAATTTAAAAAAATGCTTCAGCAGCAAGTGTCCTATTGAATGTTTCCAGGAATAACCTTGAAAAGTTCATCAGCTGCTTTCTTGGAAATCACTGCAAGGCTGGCTGTTCCCCAGATACCTCGAGATATGGGACTGGATTTCTGCCTGGAAATGGATTACTGATTGCACACGCAGAAGTTGGATAACCTAATTGCTTTCCCCTTTGATAATCTGCTGGAATGCATCAAATTTAAGAAAGTGGACGCGGAACAATCCGTTTGTGTATTTTATACTCTGTATAAACTGTGACTCTGAAAGATTTCATTTGGCCCAACTAGTCTGCGCTGTGATGGAAACAAAATGATGAGCAGGTCTGGCAGAATCTGTGGGGAGAGAGACAGTTAACTTATTCAGGTTGTTGACCTTTGATTAGAACAGTCTATGTGGTGTTTATACCTCATAGGAGCCTCCTCTTCCTCTATTTAGTTTATCTTGCCAATAAAAGTGTAATCCTCCTAATCTTATTTTTTTCTCCCTTGTGCACTTTCCTTAATTTAATTTGTACTATTGACCTTATCTGTTCCATTTGGTGGCAAGTTCCACATTCTCGCTGCTTCTCTGGGCAGAGGAAATTTTAAAAGTTGCACAGAAATCATGGACTGAGCTTAACCAAGCTTGGATCCAATCACACTGAATGGGAAACATTGTGATAAATTGTGGGGGAGCACAAACCCAGTGAGAGATTCTCAAAATGGAGTTTGGATTAGGGATATGGATCAATCATTGGTGAATGATGTTAGGGTATACACTGAATTGAGGGCTAAATGATGTTGGACAAAGTGTAACATAGATTTCCCAGAAAGACATCAAGTATGAATCTTAAAGTGACAGTGTAGAGTAGCCTTTCACTCCGTCATCGTCCTGGAGTTGGCATTGACCAGAAACTGAAGTGAACTAGCCACGTAAATATGGTGGTTACAACTGCGGGTCAAAGGCTGCAAATTCTGTGACCCCAAAATCAGTTCACCATCTGCAAGGCACAAGTCACAAGTGTGATAGAATACTCTCCAATTGCGTGGATGAGTGCAGTCTTCACACATCCAGGACAAAGTAGCCTGCTTGATTAGCACCACATTTAAGACATTAAGCATTCTCTTCCTCCATTGTGGCAGCAGTGTGTACCATCTACAAGGTACTTTGTGGCAATTTATCAATGACTCGAAACAGAACGTTCAGAATCCACAATGTCTACCATCCAAGAGGGCAGAGCTTGCAGATGCATGGGAACACCACCACCTATATATTATTCCCTGAGTCACACATTATCCTAACGTGGAACAATCGTTCCTCAACAGAGTCAAAACCTTAGGCATGGATTTCTAAGAGGAATACTCGCATCAGATGGACTTGGGTGTATGCATGCAACTCAACTCACCTTGAGTAAATAGTGATGGACATCAAATGCTGATCTTACAAGTGACACTTTATGACCCATGAATGAATTTTAAAAAATGATTCTGAATCTGAACCAGAATCCTGGTTTCTAATTGTGTGTTGCACACTCAAACCTATTCTCCACCTGCTAACTATCTTGAACTCAATAAGATCGATGATTAAAGATTCAAGGGTAGAATATTTTAGAATGGTGATAGCCTTGGCTTCTCTAATAGAGAAAGGGGTAGCAGATGATCAACTCGAGCTATAGTTTGAGCTATGTATACTTGGCCTCCAGCACCTCTCTGGGAAATGTGTATTGCAGATAGAATCCCAACACAGAGTGGAAAGAAGTCATTCAGCCCATCAAGTCTACACTGAGCCTCCAAAGAATGTTCCACCCAGATCCAGCCCTCACCCAATCCCCATAGCATTTATCATGGCTAATCCATCTAGCCTGCATGTCTCTAGTCACTGCACACAGTTTAGTATGGCCAACCCATCTAACCAGCTCATCTTTGTGGGAGGAAGCTGGAGTATCCTGCAGAAACGGAGAATGTGCAAACTCCACACCGTCACCCAAGGCTGGGATCAAACCTGGGTCCCGGGCTCTGTGAGGCTACCCACACGCGCAGTGTGATGACGGAGCCTTCAGACATTCTCAACTAGCTTTGTAAGGATGGATTTATGGGTAATGATCAGTGTGGACAACCTACAACATGGCCTTGCAATATGGGGGCTGGGACCCCAAGTACAGTGGCAAGCTAGAAATGTGGTGTTTTAAGCTCTGAGGCTGCAATGGTTCTTTCTCTGATATGACAGGTCAGTGCAACATTGAGGGCCGAAGGGCCTGTACTGCGCTGTAATGTTCTTCTCCACCCTACTCTCATAGGTCATCTGCTGACTAAGGCGTTGTAACAATTTTCAAGCCTCAAAAAGAGTCATAGTGGGATAAAGTTTAGGAACTACTGGCCTACAACATTTATAGAGTTAAAGGTGGTGATTGGGATCAAATACATCTTTCTTACTGAGCTGGCCCAGAGTTACTGAGCTGAATGGCCTCCCCTATTGGAACATTGTCAAACTCCAATGCATATCACCTGACATCATAACTTCACAAAGTAAATGGTTATTAATTGCATTTCTATTAGAGAAAAGAGTGCTCCAATATTGTACCAATCTAGTATTAAAACTTAAAAAGAAAGCTGACATTTTTGGAGAACCTTTTTAACCTTGAGATATTACAAAACTCTTGGGATGAGGGATACATATTGACCAATGCACCTTCTCTACAAAGACTGCGATGGGCTTTTTAAAAATGGGAGTACAAATGGGATCTAGGTTTCATGAATCACAGCATCTTTTGCTAAAGCTGTAGATGAGGATATCTTTCAGTGTGTGAAATGATTCTCTTGGTCCTTTAACATATTTTTGGTAAATTGGGTGACTCATCTGGAACAAACAGACGTGCAAATTTGTTTATTTAATTGCCATGCCACACCAAACACACCCAAATCTTTGCCCTTTAGTTCATAGTAAAATGTGGAAAAACATGCATCTAAGGGCTGACTCACATAAGACGGAAAGAATATTTGAGGTTTGTCCTCATCTCCCTGTAAAATGGTTGAATGGTAGGGTTTGGGGCCTAGCTTTGCTGCTCCTCTCCCTTGTAAAATTGCTATCTCTTGTGTACAGCTGTAAATGTTTTTTGTAAACTGTTTTGTAATTTGTTTAATAAAATAAAAAAAATGGAAAGAATGGATCAAGTAGCATGGGTCTCATACAATGAAAAGTGGTAGCAGCCAACCAGAGGCTTATTCAGACAGGTATAGTCCCCTCCACTTCAAACAATTCATATTAAAATAACTATTCCACTATCCTTATGGGAAATGGTAGAAAAGAAATTGGCAATCTGCAGCTGTCTGAGTATTTCTAATCTTGGAAGCAAAACGCACAATAATTTGCAACAAAATTGCTGGCGATTGTTCAGAATTACTGAGAAAGTACGTCGCTCGCTAGCATATTTAACTTAAGTTTCAAAAATTGCAGGAAAATGCACATTATACTTAACACCATGACTTCTAATTCCCAGAATGGTTTTCCATTAGGAATTTCAAGAACATTTATATAACACTTTTAATGTAAGAAAATGTCACACCGTAGTTCAGAGAGGTGTGATCAAAATGTTAAATAAAAATAAAGTGCTGGAAATAGTCAGCTACTCTGGGAATCGCCTGGGAAAGCAATCAGAATTAATAGGCCAGATTTTCATTGAATCGGAAGGACAACAGAGCCATGGGTGGGTGGGACCTAATTCGGATTCCTACCTGCATTCCTGCACACCGAATTTTTGTTACTGTGAGATAAGGTTGCTGGTAGTGAGCCCATATCCAGCATTCTTGATCTGGCAGGCTTTTTTGCGGGGTTCAGCTTTTTCCAGCCTCCTGCAGTTTTGGTGAAAGCAGGCCAGCTTCCTGCCATGATCCATAGTCTGGTTTTGGGAATCATCTAAAAGGTAATTTCAGAAGGTTGGAGCCAATCCCTTTGCATTACAGTTTAATGGCAAACTGTAGAATCCCTATAGTGTGAAAGCAGGCAATTTGGCCCATCAAGCCCACACCAACCATCTGAAGAACATCCCACTCAGATCTGCCCCAGTAACCCTGCATTTCCCATGGCTAATCCACCTAATCAGCATGCCCCTGGATGCAATGAGGCAATTTAGCATGGCCAATCCACCTGACCTGCACGTCTTTGGATCATTGGAGGAAACCAGAGCACCCGGAAAAAACCCATGCAGACGCAGCAACAATGTGTAAACTCCATACAGACTATTGACTAAGGGTGGAATTGAACCTGGGTTCCAAGCACTATGAAGCAGCAGTGCTAGCTACTGAGCCAATCTTACCCTCACTCCCAGTGACCCCTAAGCCCTCCATGTCAATTTATGGTTATATCATGATCATGATCAAGCATTATTCACTATGTACACAACCAATTTAGTCTATATAAAGTAAGGCAAAATCACAACAGTCCCTGAGGATGATAGGGCTGCTCTCAGTGACATGATGATATAATCTGAGGGTGACCACACCTCAGGTGATGGGAGAGGTTGAGAAAGAAGAGTTGTGGTGTTAACCTCAGCATGAGTTGTTGGCACCTCTCTAAATTGCAAACCAGCCAACTGAGCTAACTGACCCTCCCAATGGAATTTATGAAACTGCCTAGAAAAGAAACACACAGTGTGCCAAGTAGTGGCAAATGGGGTTTAATTTAGATAAAGTGCTGCATTTTGGAAAGGCAAATCAGGGCAGCACTTATACATTTATTGATAAGGTCCTGGGGAGTGTTGTTGAACAAAGAGTCCTTGGAGTGCAGGTTCATAGTTTCTTGAAATTAGAGTCACAGGTAGATAGGGAAGTGAATAAGGTGTTGATATGCTTTCTTTTATTGCTCATGGCAATGAGTCCAGGTGTTGGGAGTTCATTTTGCAGCTGTACAGGACATTGGTTAGGTCACCTGTGGGGTATTGCTTCCAATTCTGGTCTCCCTGCTATAGAAAGAGTGTTGCGAAACTAGAAAGGATTCAGAGACGATTTACGAGGATGTTGCCTTGTTTGGAGGGTTTGAGCTATAGGGAGAGGTTGTATAGGCTGGGGCTATTTTCCTTAGAGTTGGAGGCCGAGGGGTGACCTTACAGAGGCTTGTAAAATCATGAGGGGCATGGATAGGATAAATAAACAAAGTCTAGTACAGAATGAGAGGGCATAGGTTTAGGGTGAGAAGGGAAATAAAAAGGGAGCTAAGGGGCAAATATTTTCACACAGAGGGTGCTGCGTGTATGGAATAAGCTGCCAGAGTAAGTGGTGGAGGCTGGTACAATTAGAACATGTGGATGGGTATATGAATAGGAAGACTTTAGAGGGATATGGGCCAAATGCTGGCAAATAGGACTAGTTTATTTTGGATATCTAGTCGGCATGGATAAGTTGGACAGATGGGTCTGTTTCCTTGCTGTATATCTCTGTGACTCTATGTTCTGGATGGTGTCAACATTCTCCAGTGTTGTTGGAGCTGTACCCTTCTCAGCATATTACATCACACTCCTGATTTCTGTCTTGAAGATTACAGACAGACTTTGGAGAAATAGGAGGTGAATTATTTTCTGCAGAATCCTCAGCATGGCTGGTCCAGTTGAGTTTCTAGTCAATGGTAACCCCTTAGGATGCTGATTGTTGATGGAAATTGTTACTTGCCTCTTATCAAGCCCAGATTTTGTTGCATGTGGACATGGACAGTTTCAGAATTTGAAGAGCAGCAAGTAGTGCTGAACATTATCCTTCATTGGCAAACATACCCACTGTGATCTTACAATAGAGGAAAGGTAATTGATGAGGCAGCTGCAGATGGTTTGGCTTAGATCACTATCCTGAGGAATTCCTGCAGAGATGTCCTGGGAATGAGATGATTGACCTACAACAACCGCAATCATCTTCATTGTGTTCTTGCTTCCATATTCACAGAAGGTTAGCCTTGTTCCTTAACCCCTCACTCCTGAATATATTATAACTTTTACAGCCGAAAGAGTGACAGTTTAATTCAGAATAAATGGCTTTTTGTCAATAGATAACATTTCACTATCACTTGTATGTACCTTTTGTACTCTCAGATCATAATAAGTTAATTCATTCATAGTTCATTCATTAGTTAAAGGTTTACTTATTTAAAATTAACTTCCCAAGGTCCAAATTGACGCAAATTTGATCATTTCCGTTTTTCTAAATAAAGTGCATGAAGTTAAAAGAAACCTGGAAAGAACAGAGATAAAATCTTAGATTAGGATCTTCACTCATACTTAAAGTTTAACAGTCAAAGTTTATTCATTGGGTGTATAAGATATGCACTGTATTATTCTTATATCTTGTAATTTTACATCATAATTTAGTTGGGTTCAAGCTCCATAACCGCCAGTCCCTGTGACCTCTGTTTGAGGGTAACAGGTTTGGAGCTGGATAGTGATTTTATGAATAAGCCACAGAATGGATCATGTGTTCTTGAGTCACTCTAGACCACAGTTGGATAAAGCACTTGAGTACCCAACACAATAATATATACAATATTACCAACATCCAGAAATTAACTCCAGGTTGGTATATCAATTATTTATTGTTCAAGTAACACTGCTGTAAAGGTCATTTAAGGGGCATAATAAGAAGATACTGGATTAATGGTGCTGGAAAAGCACAGCAGTTCAGGCAGGACTGCTCCTCGGATGCTGCCTGAACTGCTGTGCTTTTCCAGCACCACTAATCCAGAATCTGGTTTCCAGCATCTGCAGTCATTGTTTTTACCATAATAAGAAGATAGTGTAGATACTGGAAATCCACAATGAAAACAGTAAATCCTGGAAGTACCCAGCATTATCACCAGAAAGTAACAGTTAACATTTGAGATCAATGGCCTCCTTTCAGAATGTTGTGTTTTAAAATTCCTATACCAGAGTTTCAACCACTAAGTACTAACCTCAGACACTAATCCAAGAAATGGAGCATTGTAACTCTCAGGGTAAAGTCTGTACATTATATTCTCGCAGGGTTAACTTGGTGCCTAAAGCAGTTCTATTGTAAGGTCATCGACCTGACAAATGAATGTTGTTTACATCTATATATGCTGCCTGACAGGCTGAGTCTCCACATTAAATCTATTTGATTTAAGAGATGGTTTGTGATATAACAGGATCATAAAGCTATGTGTTTAGCTAACACTTATCAACAAGGAATTGCCAATGGTGACAGTATGCAATTATGTATTAAAGGTGTTTGTGCGCTCACACGTGCATGCATCTTTTCTTGTGTGGTTCTATGTTCAAGGGAGACTCCTGGAGAAGAAAGCAGGTCGAGAATTGTCTACAGACTCTAGCATCTTTATAACACATTAAGACTAAATACAACACATTGTATTAAAGATATACCAGGCTCTAACCTTAGTGTTACATTTTTGAAAGACTGTTCCATAAACTGCCACCTGATGCTAGTCAATCTATTCCACATGCTTCTCTGCACATGCATCTGTCACTCACTCACGTGGCTAGACTCAGGTTTCTGCCTAGCACTCTTTGTTTCTTTCTTCTTTGTTAACACTGCTCACCTTCTCTGCTTGCAGCTTGGTGGCATCATCACAATGTTACTCCAGGGTCCTAAAGCCCTTACATAATAATCAAAATTTATGAGTGAGGACAGGTCTTCAGTGAAAATTCAGAAGAACCTGAGGAGTAAAATGTCAACGCCACTTTATGGAACCTTTCAGACTGAAGATGAATTACACTCATGAAGGTAAAAGTGGGTTCAGCATGAAGTACTAGTTATATTAGTGAGTAATTGACAAAGGCAACAGTCCAAAAGTTCCTTTGAGACTTAAACATAGTGCTCCTAAATGTTTAAAAGATATAAGTTCCACCATCCCCATTTGTCATATATAGAATTATGATTTACACTCTTGCAGAGGCATTAATGGTATTGCTATAAAAGGCAGAGAAGATATAGGTTATAAATGTAACCACTGAATCGTAGCATCAATACTTCACAGAAGAAGCCTGTTGAGTCTATGTCATCTTCATGCAAAAGCAACAAACCTAGTCCCACATGTCCACCTTTTCCCCAAAGCCTGACAACCTTCTCCTCTTTAGATAATTATCCAATTCCCAATGGAAAACCAGGTTTGAATCTGTCTGTACCACACTGTCAGGCAGTACACTCCAATCCGAACCAGAAAAATAGATTTTCCTCATGTTGCCATTGCTACTTTGTCAAGTACCTTTCATTTTGATTAATCTGGAAATTCTCCAATTGCCCTGGAACTGGGTGGCTTATCTGGCCATTTGTGGGACTTTGTGTTGTTGGCTGGTCAGTATTTACTGCTGAAAATGTGTTGCTGGAAAAGCGCAGCAGGTCAGGCAGCATCCAAGGAACAGGAGAATCGACGTTTCGGGCATAAGCCCTTCTTCAGGAGCCCTGGTCAGTATTTACTGCCTGTCTCTGGATGCCCTTGAGAAGGTTGTGTTGAGCCTCCTTGAACTGCTACAGTTCCTGTGCTGTGGATTGACCCACAATGCCATTAGGGAGGGAATTCCAGGAGTTTGGCCCAGCAACAGTGAAGGAACGATGATATATTTCCAAGTCAGGCTGGTAAGTGGGTTGGAGGGTAACTTGCAGGAGGTGGTGTTGCCAAGAATCTGCTGCCCTTCTCCTTTAGAGCCCGGATGCTGCCTACTCCACTGCCGCCATCTTAATGACTCATCTTAATGAACTAGGGCTTCTTGATGCCACATTTGGTCAAGTGTAGCCTTGATGTCAAGGGCTGTGGCTCTGACCTCACCTCTGGAATTTAACTCTTTTGTGCATTTTTGAACAAAGGCTGTAATGAGGTCAGGAGCTGAGTGGCCCTGGCAGAACCCAAACTGGCGTTACTTAGCAGGTGCTGCTTGATAGCATTGTTGATGACACCATCCATCACTTTACTGATGATCGAGGGTAGGCTGATGGGGCAGTAATTGGCTGGGTTGAATGTGTCCTGCTTTTTAAGTATAGGACATACCTGGGCAATGTTTGGTATTGTTGGGTAGATGCCAGTGTTATAATTGTACTGAAACAGCTTGGCTATGGGAGCAACAGGTTCTGGAGCATGCGTTTTCAGTGCTATTGCCGGAATGTTGTCAGAGCCCATAAGCTTTGCAGTGTCCAGTCTCTCCAACTGTTTCTTGATATCACATGGAGTGAATTGAATTAGGTGTCCTTGTGCTGCTCCTGGTATGCCCCCCTGCCCTCTCCATGGTTGATCCCTTAGCTTGATGGTAATGGTTGAATGGGGGTTATGCTGGGTCATGACATTGCAGATTTTATTGGAGTACTATTCTGCTGCTGTTGATGGCCCACAAGTGACTCTTAGATATTCAGTCTTGAGTTGTTAGGTCTGTACAAAGTCTGCCCCATTTAGCACGGTGATATTGTCACAATGAAATTGAAATTATTGAAATCCCCCACCCAGAATACATTTTGCACTTTAGAGCTTCTTTCAAATGTTGTTCAACTTGAAGGAGTACTGATTCATCAGCCAGGGGAGGACAGTACATGGTAATGGTGGCACAGTGGCTCAGTGGTTAGCACTGCTGCCTCCTAGCACCAAGGTCCCAGGTTTGATTCCCACCTTAGCTGACTGTCTGTGTGGAGTTTGCACATTCTCTCTGTGTCTGCGTGGGTTTCCTCCCACAATCCAAAAATGTGCAGGCCAGGTGAATTGGCCATGCTAAATTGGCCCATAGTGTTAGGTGCATTAGTCTGAGGGAAATGGGTCTGGATGGGTTACTCTTCGGAGGGTTGGTGTGGACTTGTTGGGCCAAAGGACCTGTTTCCACACTGTAGGGAATCTAATCTAATCAGCAGGAGGTTTCCTTGTCCATGTTTAACCTGAAGTCTTGAGACTTCATGGGGTCTGGAGTCAATGTTGAGGACTCCCAGGGCAACTCTGTCCCAACTGTACCGCCTTGCTGAGATTGCATGAGACTGGGTGAATTTCTGTCAGATGTGGAAGGATCCTTTGGGGCCTTGGATGGAGGTGTGGGCGCATGTTTTGCAATTCCTAAGATGGCAGGGGAAGGTATCGGGAATGGCGGGGGGCATGGACCTGACCAGATAGTCGAGGAGAGAAAGGTCTCTCCAAAACGCTGATAGGGGTGAGAAGATCTGGACCAGTGCATATGAAAGCCGTCGTTATTATTTTGTAATTTCTCTATTATTTATTAGTTTTTTGTTTTTGGAATTGTAATTTTCAGGATGAGACTTATATGCTTCAAACATACTTCAGTTGGTCTTTCTGAGGTTATGGAACAGAATGTTGTTCTTTTTCTGTCATTTTTAGATACAATACTGACCTCTAGTGACAGCTCTTAGTGACATCGGCCAAGGTCAACAAATTCTCATCCGTGTTAAAAATTAGAAGAACATGAGGTGAAGGACTTATGCCCGAAACGTCGATTCTCCTGCTCCTTGGATGCTGCCTGACCTGCTGCGCTTTTCCAGCAACACATTTTCAGCTCTGATCTCCAGCATCTGCAGTCCTCACTTTCTTCTCCAAGAACATGAGGTGGCCAATCAGCCCATTGACTCACTCATTAACATAATGACTGATTTGTGCATTAACTCCATGTGGCTAACTTTGTCCCACAATGCCCTTGGATAACAAAATTCCATCAATTTTGGAGTTGAAGTAACAATTGTTGGAAAGTCTGTTTTCTTGTCTGTCTTGTTAACCCTTGACTCCCATGCCAATCAAAAATCTGCCACAAGTATACTCAGATCTCAGTGGACTTGAAACATTAACCCACTCTCCATAGCTTCCTGAAGTAGAGAATTGCAAAGATTAATGAACCTCTGAGGGAAGAAATTCCTCCTCATCTCTGTCTTAAATGGAAGATCTCCCATTTTTAAACTAGATCCCCTAATTTTAGATTCCATGTCAAGACCCCTCAGAATCATGCATGATTCAATAAGGTCACCCTCCATTTTTCTAAACTTCAATGAGCATCAGCCCAATCTACTGAAGCTTCCCTCATAAAATGGCCCTACATTCGAGGAAAGTAAACACAACCCTCCTTAAATGAGGTGTTCAAAATGGTATGAGGTACTGTATTTTAGTGCGTTCTCAACAATTCCTTGTACATAGGTGCCAAAACTGCTCTAGTTTTACAGTGCATTCCCTTTGCAATACTTACTTCCTAATAACTTGCTATACCCGGATGCTAATTTTTTGTGATTAATTTTCAAGCGGATATAGCTCCCTGCGTCCTCCCATCTCCAATTACCGTAAATAATATTCTGCTTTTCAATTCTTCTCAGGAAAGGTGGAATACATCACCATTTCCCCCTTGTTTCCACTCTGAGCATGATCTATTTCCAAACTTAGTTCCTTGAGAACCAGCATTGAGAATATTTAGAATATATCTCCTATACCTAGCTTCAAAGCCAGTGAATTGTCACTTTCCAATTATGCTGACTGTTTTCCTGAGTATCTTGGAACCTGTTGTATAAAATAATGGCTGTGAATGGATTAATCTAGGATCTAAGCTGTAGGTCTGCCCCCTCTGAAATAAGCCACAACCACAGAGTTGGGCATTGGGCAATTTATAGGCTCAGGAAGGTCTGCATTCTTGTATTTGCGAATAGACATATCCTCCCTTCCTCATATTGCCATCAATGTAATGTAACCTGCACGGAGTTATCTTTATGTCATAAACCTCACTTGTTCTTTAAAAAAAATGCTTTCATATGGAGAAAAGGTTGGGAGTTCAGTGTATGCAGAAGAGCCCAATCATTCAAATTTACAATATTAGCCACTGGAGGGAACAAAATGCACGGGGCCTGGAGGGGGTGATTGAAGGAAAATTGTTTAATTGTTCTTAGATTCTCCTTCTGCTGCCCATTACTGAATCTTTTGTGTCTTTAATTTCCTTTAACAGACACGTAGAACAAGTTTGCAAATTCCTACATTGAGGACAGTTTGATTTATATGTATTTAGATGCTGTCTCTAGAAGCATTAGACCAGAAGACCATAAGACCATATAGCTCATCTCCAAGCTCCGGGACCTAGGTCTCTGCTCCCCCCTCTGTGATTGGATTCTTGACTTCCTGACCAACAGACTGTAGTCAGTAAGGATAGGTGACAACACCCCCCCCACCATAATTCTCAAAGTTGCATACACAGCCCCCTACTATACTCCTCGTACATTGTTTGGCCAAATTCTGCACCAACTCCCTTAGAGATTTACTGATGACACTATCGTTGCAGGTTGGATCTCAAACAATAGCGAGATGGAGTACAAGAAAGAGACTGAGTGCTTAAAGGCATAAGGTGAAGACAACAATCTTTCCATTAATATCAGCAAAATGAAGGAGCTGGTCATTGACTTCAGGAAGTAGAGTGGAGGGTACACCCCTGTCTGCATCAATGGTGCTGAGGTGGAGATGGTTGAGAGCATTCCTGGGAAGGATGATCACCAACAATTAGTCCTGAACCACACGCATTGACACTATGGTCAAGAAAGCACAGCAACTCTTCTACTTTCTCAGGAGGGTAAGGAGACTCGATATGTCGTAAAAACTCATACAAATGAACCATAGAGAGCATCCTATCTGGATAAATCACAGTGTGGTATGGCAACTGCTCTTTTTAGATTAGATTACTTACAATGTGGAACCAGGCCCTTCGGCCCAACAAGTCCACACTGACCCTCCGAGGAGCAACCCACTCCCCTACATTTACTCCTTCACCTAACACTACAGGCAATTTAGCGTGGCCAATTCACCTAACCTGCACACCTTTGGATTGTGGGAGGAAACCGGAGCACTTGGAGGAAACCCACACAGACACGGGGAGAATGTGCAAACTCCACACAGACAGTTATCTGAGGTGGGAATTGAACCCGGGTCTACTGGTGCTGTGAGGCAGCAGTGCTAACCACTGTGCCACCGTGCCACCCAAAGAGCAAGCGAAACTACAGAGAGTTATGAACATAGCCCAGTCCATCACGCAAACCAGCCTCCTGTCCATTGACTCCATCTATACTTTCCGCTGCATTGGGTAAGAAATCAACACAATTAAAGACCCCTCCCATCCTTGTTATACTCTCTTTCACTCTCTTCCATTGGGCAGAAGATATTAAAGTTTATATACAATACAGATTCTTCCCCGCTGTTATCAGACTTTTAAATAGACCTCTTTAATGTTAGTTTGATTTCTCTCTGCACCTTCTTGGCAGCTGTAACATTGTACCTTGCACTCTGTTCTGTTATTCTGATGCACGTGTATAGTACAATTTGCATGTAAGGCACGTAAGACAACACTTCACTGTATCTCGGTACATGTGACAGTAATAAATCAATCAAATCAAATCATGACAAAATGGAGACATGGAGTCTTTTAACGTGGGAAGGCTGTTGCACTGAAGCGCCCACATGATTCTGGCTGATCAGGAAGCTCTCACTGCACTGCATTAGTGTATCAGAAGGATTTCTGGTTTTGATCATCAATCTGTTTGACCATGTTCTGTGTGCAGCTTCTGTGGTTATCAAGGTTTGGTTTAGGACTTGCCCCAGGATTGTCAGCACTGGAGATAGATACCCTCTCCACACCATTCAAAGCCTGCTGCGGAAACCAAAAAGGAACCCCAAAATCAAGAAAATCTCAAGCAAAGGCCTTAAAAACAATTATTTCAATCTCTATTGTTATCAGTTTTTTAGAACCTGTCACTATTCATGATCACCCTCTTTCTCTTAAACATGATTTAAAGAATTTTATGGTATTTTGCTATCCCTTTCGAGTTCCTTTTCATATTTTTTACTTCCTGTTTTGTCACCTTTTGCTCTTCCTTGTGTCTTCATCATTTGTCAAATTCCATACTATTTTTTGACATTTCATGTGCGTTTTCTTTAGTTTCATGTCCGCTTAACTCTCCACTTGCCTACACCAAATAGATCACTTGCCATAGGGCTGTAAGCTAGTTCTGTATCCCACTGACATTCTGCCACACAGTAGTGACAGTAAGTGCCATTTACAAGATGCATTTCAACAACCTGCCAAGGCTTCCTTGATTGCATGGCGACACCACCACGTGAAATTTCTTCCCCAAGCCATACATCATCTGATTTAGAAATAAGTTGCCATTCAATCAATGTGGCTGAGTAAATATCCCTGGAATTCGCTCCATAACAACACTGTGGGTGTCCCCAAACCACAAGGACTGCAGTGCCTAATGAATTTGGCTCACCATCAGCTATCCAAGGACAATTAGAGATAGGCAATAAATGTTGGCCTAGCAGCGATGCCCTCATTTGCACCATTCTCCCTACCAACCCCACAATTCCCCAGGTACCTTCCCCTGCAACTGGAAAAATGCAAAACCTGCCAGCACACCATCCCCCTCACCTCCATCCAAGGCCCCAAACAGCCCTTCCACGTGAGACAGAGGTTCACCTGCCTCTCTTCTAACCAAGTTTACTGCATCAGGTGCTCCCGATGTGGTCTTCTCTACATTAGGGAGACCGAACATAAACTTAGGGAACGGTTCGTTGAGCATCGCAGCCAGGCCGCAGGGGCTGACCGGACCTCCCATCACTACCCATTTTAATTCCTCATCCCACTCCCTTTCCAACATGGCCATTCTTGGCCCAGTCCATTGCCACAACAAACCAAACTGCAAATTGGAGGAACAACACCTCACCTTCTGCCTGGGCAGCCTACAGCCCGGAGGACTCAACATTGAGTTCTCAAATTCCAAATAACTTCCCTTCCCAGCCCCTCCCCATCCCTTCCATCGCTCCTTGCCACCAACTGGATTAATGCCTCCCATTGACCAACCAGGTTGTACCCTCTACCTGTCTTCACCTATCCCCACTTCACCACCCTGTCCCTGCCACCCCCTTTATGTGCTGCTCCCCCTACACACCTCCAGTCCTGAAGAAGGGTTACACCTGAAACATCAACTTCTCCACCTCCTGATGCTGCCTGGCTTGCTGTGTTCTTCCAGCCTCCTGTCTGTCTATTTTGGATTCCAGCATCTGCAGTTTTTTTTCTCTAACCAAGCAATGCCCTGGACCCATGAATTAATGTAAAAAATCTATTTGTTCAATTCACTGTGGACAGTCTCCATTTCATAATTCACTTTGCCTAATTCTTGTATTTCATTAGTCCTTTTGTATTTCTTCCGTACAAACACTGAGTTGATCTTGATCGTTCAGTGATCATTATCATAGAGTCATAAAGTCATTGAGATGTACAGCACGGAAACAGACCCTTCGGTCCAACTCATCCAAGCCGACCACATATACCAATTAGTCCCATCTGCCAGCACCCGGCCCATATCCCTCCAAACCCTTTCTATTCATACACCCATCCAAATGCCTTTTAAATGTTGCAATTGCACCAGCCTCCACCACTTCCTCTAGCAACATGCATTCCATGCATGTACCACCCTCTGTGTGAAAAAGTTGCCCCTTAGGTCTCTTTTATATCTTTCGCCTCTCACCCTACACCCATGCCCTCTAGTTCTGAACTCCCCCACCCCAGGGAAAAGATTTTGTCTGTTTATCCTATCCATGCCCCTCATGATTTTTTAACCTCTGTAAGGTCACCCATCAGCCTCTGACACTCCAGGAAAAATAGCCCCAGCCTATTCAATCTATTTAGCTCAAATCCTCCAACCCTGGTAACGTCCTTGTAAATCTTTTCTGAACTCTTTCAAGTTTCATGACATCCTTCCAATTGAAAGGAGACCAGAGATACACATTTATATACAATTTGGCTGTTATTTAAATCTGGCTGATTACACATGGCTAAATATAGTATTTAATAAATTAATATTTAAATCTTGTGCTGAAAGCCAATTAGAATGCGTTTCTGGAGTGTTAACCTATTGCTGGTGTTGTGGGTGTGTGCATTGCACAATAGGATATATTGTACATGAATGTTACAGCATCAGGGTACTGTGGCTGGGTGTGGTTTCCGTCTCTCTGCTGAGGTTAGAAAATGAAAATGCTTTCAGTTGCATGGCATTGTTTTCTACGGCAGGGAGATTTGCTTCCAAGGTTACTAGAACACAGAACATAGATCATAGAACAGTGCAGCACAGAACAGGCCTTCGGCCCTCGATGTTGTGCCAACTTTTTATCCTACTCTAACATCAGACTAGCCTACATACTCTTCATTGTACGATCTTCCATGTGCCTATCCAATGAATCTGACTCCACTACCACTGCTGGCAGTACATTCCACACAGCCACCACTCTCTGTGTAAAGAACCTACCTCTGACATCTCCCCTAAACCTTCCTCCAATCACCTTAAAATTATGCCCCCTCGTGATGGACATTTCTGCCATGGGAAAAAAGTCTCTGGCTATCCACACTATTTATGTCTGTCAACATCTTGCACCTCAATCAAGTCACTTCTATCCTTCTTTGCTCCAATGACAAAAGTCCAGCTCTCTCAACCTTTTTTCATAAGACATGCCCTCCAGTCCAGGCAGCATCTGTAAGAATAATAGGGTGGTTATAATAGGGGATTTTAACTTTCTAAACATAGACTGGGACTGCCATAGTGTTAAAGGTTTAGATGGAGAGGAATTTGTTAAGTGTGTACAAAACAATTTTCTGATTCAGTATGTGGATGTACCTACTAGAGAAGGTGCAAAGCTTGACCTACTCTTGGGAAATAAGGCAGGGCAGGTGACTGAGGTGTCAGTGGGAGAGCACTTTGGGGCCAGTGACGATAATTCCATTAGATTTAAAATAATGATGGAAAAGGATAGTCCAGACCTTAAAGTTGAAGTTCTAAATTGGAGAAAGGCCAATTTTGACAGTATTAGGCAAGAACTTTCAAAAGCTGATTGGGGCAGATGTTCGCAGGTAAAGGGACGGCTGGAAAATGGGAAGCCTTCAGAAATGAGATAACAAGAATCCAGAGAAAGTATATTCCTGTTAGGGTGAAAGGAAAGGCTGGTAGGTAAAGGGAATGCTGGATGACTAAAGAAATTGAGGGTTTGGTTAAGAAAAAGAAGGAAGCATATGTAAGGTATAGACAGGATAGATCGAGTGAATCCTTAGAAAAGTATAAAGGCAGTAGGGGTATACTTAAGAGGGAAATCAGGAGGGCAAAAAGGGGACATGAGATAGTTTTGGCAAATAGAATCAAGGAGAATCCAAAGAGTTTTAACAATACATTAAGGACAAAAGGGTAACTAGAGATAGAATAGGACCCCTCAAAGATCAGCAAGGTGGCCTTTGTGTGGAGCCGTAGAAAATGGGGGCAATACTGAATGAATATTTTGCAACAGTATTTACTGTGGAAAAGAATATGGAAGATATAGACTGAAGGGAAATAGATGGTGACATCTTACAAAATGTCCATATTACAGAGGAGGAAGTGCTGGATGTCTTGAAACAGGTAAAGGTGGATAAATCCCCAAGACCTAGAACTCTGTGGGAAGCTAGAGAAGTGATTGCTGGGCCTCTTGCTGAGATATTTGTATCAGGTGAGGTGCCAGACGACTGGAGGTGGCTAACGTGGTGCCACGTTTAAGAAAGGTGATAAAGACAAGCCAAGGAACTATAGAACAATGAGCCTGACGTCAGTGGTGGGCAAGTTGTTGGGAATCCTGAGGGACAAGATGTACATGTATTTGGAAAGGCAAGGACTGATTAGGGATAGTCACATGGCTTTGTGCGTGGGAAATCATGTCTCACAAACTTGATTGAGTTTTTTGAAGAAGTAATAAAGAGGATTGATGAGGGCAGAGCGGTAGATGTGATCTATATGGACTTCAGTAAGGAGTTCGACAAGGTTCCCCATGGGAGACTGGCAAGGTTAGATCTCATGGAATACAGAGAGAATTAGCCATTTAGATACAGAATTGGCTGAAAGGTAGAAGACAGAGGGTGGTGGTGGAGGGTTTCTTTTCAGACTGGAGGTCTGTGATCAGTGCTGAAAATATGTTGCTGGAACAGCACAGCAGGTCAGGCAGCATCCAGTGATCAGGAGAATCGACATTTCGGGCATAAGCCCTTCTTCCAAACGTCGATGCCCGAAACATCGATTCTCCTGATCACTGGATGCTGCCTGACCTGCTGCGCTGTTCCAGCAACACATTTTCAGCTCTGATCACAGACCTCCAGTCTGAAAAAAAACCCTCCACCACCACCCTCTGTCTTCTACCTTTCAGCCAATTCTGTATCTAAATGGCTACTTCTCTCTGTATTCCATGAGATCTAACCTTGCCAGTCTCCCATGGGGAACCTTGTCGAACTCCTTACTGAAGTCCATATAGATCACATCTACCGCTCTGCCCTCATCAATCCTCTTTATTACTTCTTCAAAAAACTCAATCAAGTTTGTGAGACATGATTTCCCACGCACAAAGCCATGTGACTATCCCTAATCAGTCCTTGCCTTTCCAAATACATGTACATCTTGTCCCTCAGGCTTCCCAACAACTTGCCCACCAGCATCTACCAGCAACAACCTACCAGCATCTGCAGACCTCACTTTCTCCTGGTCTGTGATCAGTGGAGTGCCACAAGGATCGGTGCTGGGTCCTCTACTTTTTGTCAATTAGGTAAGTGATTTGGATGTGAGCATAAGAGGTACAGTTAGTAAGTTTGCAGATGACACCAAAATTGGAGGTGTAGTGGACAGCGAAGAAGGTTACCTCAGATTACAACAGGATCTTGACCAGGTGGGCCAATGGGCTGAGAAGTAGTAGATGGAGTTTAATTCAGATAAATGCAAGGTGCTGAACTTTGGGAAAGCAAATCTTAGCAGAACTTATATACACTTAATGGTAAGGTCCGAGGGAGTGTTGCTGAACAAAGAGAAATTGGAGTGCAGGTTCATAGCTCCTTGAAAGTGGAATCGTGGGTAGATAGGATAGTGAAGAAGGCATTTGCTTTGCTTTCCTTTATTGGTCAGAGTATTGAGTACAGGAGTTGGGAGGTCATGTTACGACTAAACAGGACATTGGTTAGGCCACTGTTGGAATATTGCATGTAATTCTGGTGTCCTTCCTATCGGAAAGATGTGTGAAACTTGAAAGGGTGCAGAAAAGATTTACAAGGATGTTGCCAGGGTTGGAGGGTTTGAGCTATAGGGAGAGGCTGAACAGGCTGAACAGGCTGAGGCAGTTTTCCCTGGAGCGTCGGAGGCTGAGGGGTGGCCTTATAGAGGTTTACAATATTATGAGGGGCATGGATAGGATAAATAGACAAGGTCTTTTCCCTGGGGTCAGGGAGTCCAGAACTAGAGGGCATAGGTTTAGGGTGAGAGGGGAAAGATATAAAAGAGACCTACTGGGCAACTTTTTCACACTGAGGGTGGTACGTGTATGGAATGAGCTGCCAGAGGAAGTGGTGGAGGCTGGTACAATTGCAACATTTAAAAGGCATTTGGATGGGTTTATGAATAGGAAGGGTTTGGAGGGATATGGGTCAGGTGCTGGCAGGTGGGACTAGATTGGGTTGGGATATCTGGTCGGCATGGACGGGTTGGACTGAAGGGATTGTTTCCATTCTGTACATCTCTATGACTCTATGCACACTGTCTAAAGCTTCCACATCCTTCCTATAATGAGGTGACCAGAACTAAACACAATATTCCAAGTGTGGTCTAACCAGGGCTTTATACAGCTGCAACATAACCTCATGGCTCTTAAACCCAATCCCCCTGCTAATGAATGCCAACACACTATACGCCTTCTTAACAACCCTATCAAACTTGGTGGCGACTTTGAGGGATCTATGGACATGGACTCCAAGATTCCTCTGTTCCTCCACAGTGCCAAGAATCCTGCTTTTAACGCTGTAATCCGCATTCAAATTCAACCTTCCAAAGTGAATGACTTCACATTTTTCCAGGTTGAACTCCATCTGCCACTTCTCAGCCCAGCTCTGCATCCTGTCAATGTCCTGTTGCAACCTACAACAGCCCTCCACACTATCCACTACTCCACCAACTTTTGTGTCATTGCAAGCTTGCTAACCCATCCTTCCACATCCTCATCCAAGTCATTTATAAAAATCACAAAGAGCAGAGGCCTCAAAACCCATCCCTGCAGAATACCACTGGTCACCAAGCTCCAGTCTGAATATTTTCCATGTACCACCACCCTGTGTCTTCTATGATCAGCCAATTCTCTATCCAGACAGCCAGATTTCCCTGTATCCCATGCCTCCTTACTTTCTGAATGACCCTGCCATGGGGAACCTTCTCAAATGCCTTGCTGAAATCCATAAACACCACATCGACTGCTCTATCTTCATCAACGTTTTTTGTCACATCCTCAAAGAATGCAGTAAGGTTTGTGAGGCATGACCTACTTCTCACAAAGCCATGCTGACTATCTCTACTCAAACTATGGTTTTCCAAGTAATCATAATTCCTGTCTCTCAGAACCTCTCCAGTATTTTGCTCACCACAGATACAAGATTGACTGGTCTGTAATTCTCAGGATTATCCTATTCCCTTTCTTAAACAAGGGAATAACATTTGCCACTTTCCAATCATCTTGCACTACATAGGGTATATCCCATCTGGCCCAGGCGATTTACTTATCCTTATGTTTTTTAAAATTTTAAGCATATCTTCCTTCTTAACATCAACCTGGTCTAACATATCAATCTGTTTCACGCTTCCTCAGAAACAACAAGGTCCTTCTTAGTAGTGAACACTGAAGCAAAGTATTCATTAAGGACTTCTCCTATTTCCTCCAACTCCAGGTGCAAATTCCCTCCACTATTCCTGATCGGCCCTACCCTCACTCTGGCCATCCTCTTGTTCCTCACGTATGTGTAGAACACCTTGGGGTTTTCCTTAATCCTACCCGCTAATGCTTTCTCATGCCCCCTTCTAGCTCTCCTAAGCCCATTCTTCAGTTCCTTCCTGCCTACCTTATAACCCTCTAAAGCCCTGTATCATCCTTGCCTCCTTAACCTTAAGTAAGTTTCCTTCTTTCTCTTGACTAAATATTCCACATCCCTCGTCACCCAAGGTTCCTTCACCCTACCATCCTTTCCTTGCCTCAGTGAGTCAAACCTGTGCAGGGCTATCAGCAAGTGCTTCCTAAATAACCACCACATTTCTGTCATGCATTTCGCTGAGAATATCTCATCCCAATTTAGGCACCCCAGCTCTTGCCTAATAGCATTGAAATACCCCCTCCCCCAATTAAATACTTTTCCATATCATCTGCTCTTATTCCTCTCCATGAATATAATAAAGGTCAGGGAGATGTGATCACTCTCACTGAAATGCACTCCCACCAAGAGATCTGACACCTGGCCTGGTTTGTTGCCAGCACCAAATCCAATATCTACATATTGCATCAGGAGCTCTTCCTAGACACATCTGACAAAAACTGCTCCATCCAAACTGTTTGAACTAAGTAGGTTCCAATTAATGTTAGAGAAGTTAAAGTCACCCATGACAACCACCCTGTTACTTCTGCATCTTTCCAAAATCTACCTCCCAATCTGCTGCTCCATGTCTCTGTTGCTATTGGGGGGCCTGTAGAAAACTCCTAGTAAAGTGACTACTCCTTTCCTGTTACTGACTTCCACCCATACTGACTCAATAGACAAACCCTCCTCGACATTCCTCTTTCTGCAGCTGTGTTACTATCCTTGACTAGCAATGCCACTCCCCCATCTCTTTTATCTCTCCCCCAATTCCTTTTGAAACATCTAAACCCCGGAACATCCAACAACCATTCCTGATCCTGTGATATCCAAGTCTCCATAGTGGCCACAACATCATAGCTCCAAGTACTGATCCATGCTCTGAGTTCGTCCCTCTTACTCCTGATACTTCTTGCATTAACGTAGATAGACTTCAAGCCATCCATCACACTGACTGCACCTTTGCCCTGTCAAGTGCCTATCCCGCCTCACAAATTCTGAGGAAACTTCCTTGCTGATACCCAGTTTAAGTTCTGCCTGGGCCACTCATTCCTGACCTCACTATATCCTTGGTTCAAACATGGACAAAAGAGCTAAATACCCGAGGTGAGTGAGAGTAACTAGCCTTATAATCAAGGCTGCATTTGACTGAGTGTGGCATCAAGGATGCTGCAAATCTGAAATCAATGGGTATCAGGGCAAACACTCACTGGTTGGGTTGTGCCTGGCAGATAGGGAGATGGTTGTGGTTGTTTGAGGTCGGTCATCTCAGCTCCAGGACATCTCTGCAGGAGTTCCTCAAGGTAGTATCCCACTATTAACATCCAGGAGGGTTACCATTGACCAGAAACTCAAATGGACTCACTGCATTAATACAATGGTTACAAGAACAGGTCAGAAGCTAGGAATACGGAGGCGAGAAACCACCCCACCCCCCACCCCCCCACCACACCCCCCCTCCTGACTCCCCGAAGCCTGGCTACCATCTACAAGGCACAAGTCGGGAGTATGATGAAATATTCCCCACTTGCCTGGATGAGTGCAGCTCCAACAATACACAAGAAGCTTGACACTATCCAGGACTGGCACCACATCCACAAACTTCCACTGCCTCCATAACCAACATTCGGTAGCAGCAGTGTGGACTATCTCCAAGATACACCAAAGAAATTCATCAAAGATCTTTAGACAGCATTTTCCAAACCCATGTCCACATCCATCTCAAAGAACAAGGAAAGCAGATACATTGGAATACCATCATCCACAAGTTTGCCTCCAAGCCGCTCACCATCCTGACTTTGAAATACATTGTCGTTCCTTCGCTGTCCCTGGGTTAAAAGCCTGGAATTCCCTCTCTAAAGGCATTGTGGGTCTACCTACAGCACATGGACAGCAGTGGTTCTAGACGTGCTTCCGTGCTGTGCAACTCTATGACTAAATCTAACACAGTTCACCTCCACCTTCTCAACGGCAATTAGGGGCTGGCCCAGCCAGTGATATCCACGTCCCACGGGAAACTAAGTTGTTCCAACTTAACTACTTATGTTATGTTTTTAAATTGGTCAGAAGATCTGCAATTTTACCTGTTTCAGTAATGGCAAGGTGAAATTGAATATTGACAGCAAATGGTTACCTTTGTATTTACCTCACTTTTGACAGAGATGTTCGGTCATTTTCAGTGATCTGAGAATGTATTTTTAGTGTGGCAGCAAGTGACTCTGTACCACAGATTTCCTGAGAAGAAGTCACAGCAGAACCAGCAGTTATCCCCCGTCATGTGATATGTGCGAAACCAGGTTTCTTCAAAAAAAGAATGTCTCCATTTTAAAGACACTTGAAGTAAAACAATTTTTCCACATCCTTCAAAACTTACGTCATAGAGACATACAGCATGGAAACAGAATCTTCGGATCAACCAGTCCATGCCGACCTTAATTCCAAATTAAATGAGACCCTCAGCTTGTGCCTGGCCCATATCCCTCCAAATATTTCTTATTCATGTATTTATCTAAATGTCTTTTATATGTTATAACTGTGCCCGCGTCTACCACCTCTTCTGGAAGTTCGTTCCACACATGAACCACTCTCTGTGTAAAAACATTGCCCTTCATCTCCATTTTAAATCTTTCTCCTTTCACCTTAAAAATATGCTGCCTAGTTTTCAAATCCCCTGACCTCAGGAAAAGATACCTACCATTCATCTTATCTGTACCCCTCATGATTTTATAAATTTCTATAAGGTTACTCCTTTAGGAAATGTTGAACTTAAGGCACTACCCTCTGTGTTGTACTGCTAAGATGTTTATCTTTCAGTACTTCAAATACAGAGTTCCTATTTTAGCACTCTACTGGATTTCCTTTTCTTTTAAACCGCTTGAGCCTATAAAACACGTGGTCAATAGAAATTCAAACAGAGTTTTTCTTCATGTCACATTTTTTGTGTTTTATCCAGGATTAAAAATGCAGCTGATTAAAGCATCATATCAAAAGTAATGAAGGCCATGATTTAACATCGCTCAGCCATAGTACTTGTTCATTCTTACTAATTAACAACAAAACCTGATGTTGGGATTCACGCACTCACAACTTCACCTTTTTCAGTAGTGGATCTATTCCTTCAGTCTCAATCACTGATAAAGCTATTTCTGACCACTTTTTTTGATTAACTTACACTCCCCACAGTTCAAAGTTTGTGAGAAGATTTGTAGCTCGGGTGCTCGTTGCTGTGGTTCTGTTTGCCGAGCTGGAAGTTTTTGTTGCAAACATTTCGTCCCCTGTCTAGGTGACATCCTCAGTGCTTGGGAGCCTCCTGTGAAGTGCTTCGATGGTGTTTCCTCCGGCATTTATAGTGGCCTGTCCCTGCCGCTTCCGGTTGTCAGTTTCAGCTGTCCGCTGTAGTGGCCGGTATATTGGGTCCAGGTCGATGTGTTTGTTGATGGAGTTTGTGGATGAGTGCCAAGCTTCTAGGAATTCCCTGGCTGTTCTTTGTTTGGCTTGCCCTATAATGGTAGTGTTGTCCCAGTCGAATTCATGTTGCTTGTCGTCTGCGTGTGTGGCTACTAGGGATAGCTGGTCGTGTCGTTTCGTGGCTAGTTGATGTTCGTGGATGCGGATCGTTAGCTGTCTTCCTGTTTGTCCTATATAGTGTTTTGTGGAAAGAAGCCATTCAACCCATCAAGTCTGCACCAACCTTCTGAAGAGCAGCCCCACCCAGACCCTACCCTATTCCTGTAACCTCACATTTTCTGTGGCTAATCCACACAGCCTGCATATCCATGGACACTATGGGCAATTTTGTATGGCCTATCCACCTAAACTGAGCTGAAAATGTGTTGCTGGAAAAGTGCAGCAGGTCAGGCAGCATCCAGGGAACAGGAGAATCGACGTTTCGGGCATAAGCCCTTCTTCAGGAATGATTCCATGCCGACCTTAATTCCAAATTAAATGAGACCCTCAGCTTGTGCCTGGCCCATATCCCTCCAAATATTTCTTATTCATGTATTTATCTAAATGTCTTTTATATGTTATAACTGTGCCCGCGTCTACCACCTCTTCTGGAAGTTCGTTCCACACATGAACCACACATGATTCCTGAAGAAGGGCTTATGCCCGAAACATCGATTCTCCTGTTCCCTGGATGCTGCCTGACCTGCTGCACTTTTCCAGCAACACATTTTCAGCTCTGATCTCCAGCATCTGCAGACCTCACTTTCTCCTCAAAGCTATCCACCTAAACTGTACATCTTTGGACTGTGGGAGGAAACCGAGCACCTGGAGGAAACCGACACAGACACGGGGAGAATGTGCAAACTCCACACAATCACCCAATGGAGGAATTAAACCCAGGTCCCTGGCACTGTGAGGCAACAGTGCTAACCACTCAGCCACAAAATCTGATTAAACCCCACTATTTTATCTGTCATACAAAATAACACAGTTCACTCTTCCATCCAAAGTATTTAACTGCAGTGTTTACTGCTGATTTGCTCAAACCTTTGGACTTAACCTGATGCTTAAAATAAGAGGCAATGGGACAAATCTGCTTCTGAAATCCCCAAACTGTTGGGAAAATTCACCCATGGTGACCAATCAGAGAAAGGTCACCCTTCATGAGTAGAACGGAATGAAATTGTTGTAGAGTTGCTCCTCCAATTGCACGAAGCTTCTCCCCCATCCTTACTGATCGGTTTATGAGTAAAACAATCAATAATAAATGTGGGAGAGAAATAAACTGGACTGGAGGAGCAGTAAGGGAGTCCTTCTGGGAGTAGGGGTTGAAGACCAGGGTCTAAGAGTCAACAGCTGTCTTGTCAATAACTAGTTGTAGAGTCATAGAGATGTACAGCACGGAAACAGACCCTTCGGTCCAACCCGTCCATGCCGACCAGATATCCCAATCCAATCTAGTCCTACCTGCCAGCACCTGGCCCATATACCTCCAAAATCCTCCTATTCATATACCCATCCAGATGCCTTTTAAATGTTGCAATTGTACTAGCCTCCACCACTTCCAGAAGGGAGGAGAATGGGGTTGATAAACACATCAACCATGATTGGATGGCAGAGTAGACCTGATGGGCTGAATGGCCTAATTCCTACATCTTCTACATAGAATATAGAACAATACAGCACAGAACAGGCCCTTCGGCCCACGATGTTGTGTGCCGAACATTTGTCCTACCTTAAGCACCCATCCATGTATCTATCTAATTGCCGCTTAAAGGTCACCAAAGATTCTGACTCTACCACTCCCACAGGCAGCGCATTCCATGCCCTCACCACTCTCTGGGTAAAGAACCCACCCCTGTCATCTCCCCTATACCTTCCACCCTTCACCTTAAATTTATGTCCCCTTGTAACACTCTCTTGTACCCGGGGAAAAAGTTTCTGACTGTCTACTCTATCTAGTCCTCTGATCATCTTATACACCTCTATCAAGTCACCCCTCATCCTTCGCCGTTCCAATGAGAAAAGGTCTAGCACTCTCAACCTATCCTCGTACGACCTATTCTCCATTCCAGGCAACATCCTGGTAAATCTTCTCTGCACCCTCTCCAAAGCTTCCACATCTTTCCTGAAGTGAGGCGATCAGAACTGCACACAGTACTCCAAATGTGGCCTAACCAAAGTCCTGTACAGTTGTAACATCACTTCACGACTCTTGAATTCAATCCCTCTGCTAATGAACGCTAATACACCATAGGCCTTCTTACAAGCTCTATCCACCTGAGTGGCAACTTTCAAAGACCTATGAACATAGACCCCAAGATCCCTCTGTTCCTCCACCACACTAAGAACCCTACCGTTAACCCTGTATTCCGCATTCTTATTTGTCTTTCCAAAATGGACAACCTCACACTTGGCAGGGTTGAACTCCATCTGCCACTCCTCAGCCCAGCTCTGCATCATATCCAAGTCCCTTTGCAGCCGACAAGAGCCCTCCTCACTATCCACAACTCCACCAATCTTCGTATCATTTGCAAATTTACTGACCCACCCTTCGACTCCCTCTTCCAAGTCATTAATAAAAATTACAAACAGCAGAGGACCCAGAACTGATCCCTGCGGAACTCCACTTGTAACTGGGCTCCAGGCTGAATATTTACCATCTACCACCACTCTCTGACTTCGACCGGTTAGCCAGTTTTCTATCCACTTGGCCAAATTTCCCTCTATCCCATGCCTCCTGACTTTCCGCATAAGCCTACCATGGGGAACCTTATCAAATGCCTTACTAAAATCCATATATGCTACATCCACTGCTCTACCCTCATCCACATGCTTGGTCACCTCCTCAAAGAATTCAATCAGACTTGTAAGGCAAGACCGACCCTTCACAAATCCGTGCTGGCTGTCCCTAATCAAGCAGTGCCTTTCCAGATACTCATAAATCCTATCCCTCAGTACCCTTTCCATTACTTTACCTACCACCGAAGTAAGGCTAACTGGCCTGTAATTCCCGGGGTTATCCCGATTCCCTTTTTTGAACAGAGGCACAACATTCGCCACTCTCCAGTCCCCTGGTACCACCCCCGTTGACAGTGGCCTGTTTTGTTTCAATAAATATTTTTATTGAAGAAAAAGATTTTAGGTTTTTTACAAAATTACAAAACCAGTACAAAATAATATGGCAACTTTATAATACAATAGCAATTATAGAAAACAAGCTACTACTCTACTCCACAGACTACAGAAACATAATAAAACCTATAAAAACTACAATTCAATAAATAACCAAGGAGAAAGAAGAAAAATAAATAAGCAGATGAAATAAAATTAAACCAAGTTATAACAAGGTAACTTAAATGATATTCAATTAAATTACTGCACCCAGCGCAATCTCATCACAGTTCCTCACCACTGGGAGCAATAGTAGGTAGAGCTGTACTTGTTTGGGATCCTCCTCCCAGAGGCCCCCAAACTGACAGACACAGTCATCGTGGCTAAACTAAGACCCTGAATAATATAGCGGATAAATCCATATCAATATAATTCAAAAAAGGGCCACCATGTTCTTAAAACAATTCTGTTTTCTGGTGTACCATACTCGTAAGGAAGTCAGGGGGATGTGTTCCATGACTATCCCATGCCAACTTGAGGGTCCTGGGGCATTCTCCGACACCCAGCTCATGAGGATGTTATTCCTCAGGCAAAAAGAAAGAATATTAAACAAGTTCTTCCCTTGCGCATCCAGGGAGGGAAGATTTGGGAAACCCAAAAGGGGGGTTGCCGGATCCAACCTCACCTCAGTTCCCAAGGCACCAAAACACTCGCTAAGTCATCCCAATCTTGTGGCATGACCAGAAGCAGTGAGTAAGAGTACCAATCTTCATTTTGCACTTGGGGCACATTGGGGACACTCCTGTCTTAAACTTCACAAGCTGTTCTGGTGCCAGGTGAACCCTATGAAGTACCTTCAGTTGAATAGCCAGGGTCCTAATACAAATAGAGACCTTCCTAACATTTTCCCAGATATCCTCCCACATCTCTGAGATTTCCACCCCTAATTCTTGAGTCCAGGTTTTATATAGCTGTTCAATGTCCTTCAAAACATTACTACCTAACAAGTGATAGAGAGTGCGAAACAAGAGGGTGCCTGTAGATCGGAGCACTGACCTCTTCATGTCCGATTTGTAGAGGTTAACCGTCAATGTAGTCTTTTTTTTGTACAGAGTCTCTAACCTGGGAGTAACGAAAGAGATCCTTCCTAGTTAGCTTGAACTTCTGACTCAGCTGTTCGAGGGACATCATCACCTTCCCATCGAATGGACTTCCAGAGGTTAAAGCCAGAGTCTATCAAACCCAGCTGGAATCCCAACATTCCCACTATGAGAGTGAAAAGGGGAGATTTTTGTAAATTGCCCTCACCCTGCCGCATCGTTCTCCATGCTTTAACTATGTTTAGGACAATCAGGTCTTTACAGTGATCCATAACAGTTCTCATCTTGCCCATAAATAACAAATTAGTAAGGGGGCATTTTGTCTGGGCGGCCTTAATGTCTAGCCAAATTGATCGCGGATTGTGACAAGCCCATTCAGACACATAGGATAACAATGAACTCAATTGGTACTTCGTGAAGTCCAGAAAATCTAGACCCCCCCCCCCCCCCACCCCCACCCCCCCCCCCTCCGTTGCAGAAGCTGCAATTTATCCAGCTTAATAAGAGGCCACCTATGATGCCAAGTAAAAGATCCAAGCCAGTTGTAAAGCCTGCGCAGTGTTTGCCTTGGCAATATCAAAGGGAGCATTCTGTTGGGATATAATAAGCGAGGAAGAACATTCATCTTAACCAGAGTTATCCTGCCCAACCAAGATATCAGAAGATCTTCCCAGCGCCGAAGGTCCTGCCTGACTTTCTGTAGAAGCTGCTCATAATTGGCTTTATATAATGAATCGAAAACTAGGGGAATAAAAATGCCTAAATACAGAAAACCACCCTGTGACCACCAGAAGGGGAAATGGGTTCCATCCCCAAAGTTGGTTGGATATACTAGTGAGACCCCCCGCCCCCCTCCTCACAGACATGGCATCTGATTTCAACAAATAAATGTTATACCCTGAAAACAAACCAAATAGATTAATCACTTGTATTAAGTGGGGCACAGATGTCATTGGATTGGTTAAAAAGAGAAGGACATTATCCGCATAGAGGATAATTTTATGCCTGCCTGACTCTACCTCCAGGGCAGTTATATTGGGATCCGTCCGAATAGCTTCTGCCAGCGGCTCAATCACCAATGTAAATGATAGTGGCGAGAGAGGGCACCCTTGACAGCAGCCTCTGCTGACACTAAAACTATCTGACCCTATACCATTAGTGAGCATCACTGCTTTCGGATCACTATACAGCACTGGCACCCATTTGGCAAAAACCTCTCCAAGACCAAACTGTTCTGTGACATAAAATAGGTATGGCCACTCCACCTGATCAAACGCTTTCTCTTCATCCAGGGAGACTACCAAACCCTTATTGCTCTTTGCTGACATATTTGGACCATACTTAATAGTCTTCTAATATTATTGGTAGGCCTACAAGCCTTAATAAAATCCATCTGGTCCTCCTTTACAATGAAAGGCAATACCCTCTCCAGCCTTAACGCCAGCATTTTCAACAGGATTTTAAAGTCCACGTTCAGTAACGATATGGGCCTGTATGAAATGCAATCTTCTGGGGCTTTTTCTTTCTTAAGGATAAGAGGAATATTTGCTTCTCTCAAAGAGGATGGGACGCAGCCCTGACTGAACGAGTAATTAAATGCATCCAAGAGTGGCCCGGCCAGCATGTCATAGAGTCATAGAGATGTACAGCATGGAAACAGACCCTTCGGTCCAACCCGTCCATGCCGATCAGATGTCCCAACCCAATCTAGTCCCACCTGCCAGCATCTGGCCCATATCCCTCCAAACCCTTCCTATTCATATACCCATCCAAATGCCTCTTAAATGTTGCAATTGTACCAGCCTCCACCACTTCGTCTGGCAGCACATTCCATACACGTACCACCCTCTGCATGAAAACGTTGCCTCTTAGGTCTCTTTTATATCTTTTCCCTCTTACCCGAAACCTATGCCCTCTAGTTCTGGACACCCCGATCCCAGGGAAAATACTTTACCTATTTATCCTATCCATGCCCCTCATAATTTAGTAAACCTCTATAACGTCACCCCTTAACCTTCGACGCTCCAGGGAAAACAGGCCCAGCCTGTTCAGCCTCTCCCTGTAGCTCAGATCCTCCAACCCTGGCAACATCCTTGTAAATCTTTTCTGAACCCTTTCAAGTTTCACAATATCTTTCCGATAGGAAGGAAACCAGAATTGCGCGCAATATTCCAACAGTGGCCTAACCAATGTCCTGTACAGCTGCAACATGACCTCCCAACTCCTGTACTCAATACTCTGACCAATAAAGGGCAGCATATCAAATGCCTTCGTCACTATCCTATCTACCTGCGACTCCACTTTCAAGGAGCTATGAACCTGCACTCCAAGATCTCTTTGTTCAGTAACACTCCCTAGGACCTTACCATTAAGTGTATAAGTCCTGCTAAGATTTGCTTTCCCAAAATGCAGCACCTCGTATTTATCTGAATTAAACTCCATCTACCACTTCTCAGCCCATTGGCCCATCTGGTCAAGATCCTGTTGTAATCTGAGGTAACCTTCTTCGCTGTCCACTACACCTCCAATTTTGGTGTTATCTGCAAACTTACTAACTGTACCTCTTATGCTCGCATCCAAATCATTTATGTAAATGACAAACACGTAGAGGGCCCAGCACCGATCCTTGTGGCACTCCACTGGTCACAGGCCTCCAGTCTGAAAAACAACCCTCCACCACCACCCTCTGTCTTCTACCTTTCAGCCAGTTCTGTATTCAAATGGCTAGTTTAGATTAGATTAGATTACTTACAATGTGGAAACAGGCCCTTCGGCCCAACAAGTCCACACCGACCCGCCGAAGCGCATCCCACCCATTCCCCTACATTTACCCCTTTACCTAACACTACGGGCAATTTAGCATGGCCAATTCACCTGACCTGCACATCTTTGTGACTGTGGGAGGAAACCGGAGCACCCGGAGGAAACCCACGCAGACACGGGGAGAACGTGCAAACTCCACACAGTCAGTCGCCTGAGTCGGGAATTGAACCCGGGTCTCTGGCGCTGTGAGGCAGTAGTGCTAACCACTGTGCCACCGTGCCGCCACCGTGTTCTCCCTGTATTCCATGAGATCTAACCTTGTTAATCAGTCTCCCATGGGGAACCTGGTCAAATGCCTTACTGAAGTCCATATAGATCACATCTACTGCTCTGCCCTCATCAATCTTCTTTGTTACTTCTTCAAAAAACTCAATCAAGTTTATGAGACATGATTTCCCACGCACAAAGCTATGTTGACTATTCCGAATCAGTCCTTACCTTTCCAAATACATGTATATCCTGTCCCTCAGGATTCCATCCAACAACTTGCCCACCACTGAGGTCAGGCTCACCGGTCTATAGTTCCCTGGCTTGTCTTTACCGCCCTTCTTAAACAGTGGCACCACGTTTACCAACCTCCAGTCTTCCGGCACCTCACCTGTGACTATCGATGATACAAATATTTCAGCAAGAGGCCCAGCAATCACTTCTCTAGCTTCCCACAGAGTTCTCAGGTACACCTGATCAAGTCCTGGGGATTTATCCACTTTTAATCATTTCAAGACATCCAGCACTTCCTCCTCTATAATCTGGACAGTTTGCAAGATGTCACCATCTATTTCCCTACAGTCTATATCTTCCATATCCTTTTCGTCTATAAACTCTTTATAAAACTCACTCTGAAATCCATCTGATCCGGGCGCTTTACCACTCTGGAGCAACCTCACTGCCTCCTGTACTTCCTGAATTGTCAGGGGGGCACTCAAAAAGGACGCCTGCTCTGAGGTTGCACCTGAAAGGTCCAAGGTCTTACAAAAAGACTCCATTTTCATTATTCTATCCTCACAGCTCTCCGACTAATACAGCTCAAAATAAAAATGCTGCATTAATCTTTTTGGCATTGCAAGTAAGAGTACCAGCATTCTCTCTGATGGATGTAATGGATTGGGGGGGGCGGGGCATTCTTCTTTCTTGCCAAGTACTCTAATTTCTATCCGGTTTATCACCGTACTCAAATAATCTCTGTTTCGCAAAAGCGATTTCCCTCTTTGCTGTCTGGGTGAGCGCAGGATTCAAAGTAGCCCTCATGGCTGTAATCCGCAGTAATTTAGTTATGGACAGCCTGTCAAAGTATGCTAACTCAGCTGCGTTCAGGCGAGCCTCAAGCAAACGTTGCTGTTCTCCTTTCTGTCATTTCTGGGTCACAGAGTACGAAATAATCAAACCTGTGCATAGGCCTTGGCAGTCTCCCACAGCACCAATGGGTTGCTAGCCATACCTGAATTGATATCCCGAAAAATTTTAAACTCCTGCAAAAAACACTCTATAAATGTGCTATCTTTCCGGGGGAAAGGATCCATGCGCCAGTGCCAGGAACCCGCCCCATCACCTCTGGCCTTGACCAACATAGACACTGCCATATGATCAGAAACGGCTATATTCCCTATTCTGCAGGACAGTTTCGAGTTCAAAAAGGCCGATGGGACAAAAAACATGTCTATTCTGGTATAGCACTTATGTGGATTAGAAAAAAAGGTAAAATCCTTACCTTTGGGGTGAAGACATCTTCATACATCCACCAACCCTAACTCCCTGTTCAAGTCCACCAATTGCCAGGATTGTGGAGACATACCTGCAAGACCCCTACTCTACCTGTCCACCTCGGGGTCAATAATACGATTAAAGTATCCCCCTGTAATTGTATGACGCACCCTAAAGGCCATCAATCTAGAGAGCACATCCGTTACGAATTTAAAGGGATGTTCCAGGAGGGCAATATACATTCAGAATCCCATATTCCTGTCCATGTGTTAAAGCTTTATGTATTATGAATCGCCTGGACTCATCCTTAATTTGGCCTAGCATTTGAAACGGGAAGAACCCCACTCATGATGCACCGAGTGAAAACCATAAATGGTTCTTCCCAATGAGAATAGCCACTCTTCTGCTTTTCGAGTTAAAAGATGAGAAAAACACCTGGCCGAATCCTCCCTGTTGCAACTTCAAATGCTCCTTATCGGTTAAGTGTATTTATTGTAACACGGCTACATCGACCCTCTCTTTTCTAAGGCTTGACAGTATATTTTTTCTCTTAATTGGTGAATGACTCCCCTTAACATTCCAGGTGCACCATTTAAACGAATGGCTAGCCATGATCATCTGAAACAGTCCGTGATCCCCCCAGGGAATTTAAAGGGATGTTCCAGGAGGGCAATATACATTCAGAATCCCATATTCCTGTCCATGTGTTAAAGCTTTATGTATTATGAATCGCCTGGACTCATCCTTAATTTGGCCTAGCATTTGAAACGGGAAGAACCCCACTCATAATGCACCGAGTGAAAACCATAAATGGTTCGTATAAGTTTAAAAATGCAACTTGCAAAACTACTAAATCAAAACTTCTAACAACTACTTCTGCAACATAACAGCATAAAACATAACTGAAAGGAGACTTTCCCCCTTGTCCACAGGGGGCGCTCATACCACCCATTAATCCCATCATGACTCCTACTCGCTTGAGTGATGCCCCGCCCCAGACAACACAAAGTAAGGAAAAAAAATACCAATATCTTATGACAAGAAAGTTAAAAGTGGGCACCCAGCCCATCCCTTCCATACTGTAATCCTAGGCACTCCTGGTAGAACAACAACAACAAAAACCTCTCCCCACTTCCCCCCCACCACCCACCCCCCATCCAAACAATGGGTGACGGCAAGAGGAAGAGAAGGGAGAGGGAACAAAAAGGAAAAGAGATAATTATGACCCTGACATATATTAAAAAGAAGACCAAGATCACCCCCCCCCCCCCCCCGACAACCAGGTAAACCAGGCAAATTACAGAAAACAAAAAGCAGAATAGAATAATTGTCCATATAATTCAGGCCAATCAGTCTATTTTAGAGCATCCAAGAAGTCCTTTGCCTTTTCCGGTGAATCAAAGTTGAACACGGACCCTCTGTGGCTGAAACACAGTATTGCTGGGTACCTAACGGACTACTGGATATTCAGGTCCCTCAGCTGCCTTTTTACCTCATCACAGGCCTTCCTCTTGAGAATCACGACCGAGGAAAAGTCCTGAAAAAGCATGATTCGTGATCCTTTATCTACCATAGCCTGGGGATCCTTCCTCAGTGCTCTAGAGGCCTCCAGCATCATTTGCTTGTCTCTATAATGCTGGAGTTGCACTAGGACTTGGAGGGGGTGTTGGTCTGATCCGGGCCTGCGCTCTGTGACCTGGTGAGCCCGCTCGACCCGCACCCAGCCTACCTCAACCTCCAGCCTTAGAAACCGTGGGAGCCATTGCTCCAGAAAGCTGACCAACTGGCTTTCTTCCTCCCGTTTGGGAAGTCCCAGCAACCGGATATTCTTCTGACGACCTTGATTTTCGAGATTGTTGACCTGTACCTCCAAGGCCAACACTCGACGATCCAGGGCCTGAACCCGGCCCACTGAGGATTCAGCTGTGGTCTCGGAAGGCGCGGCCCATTGCTCCGGCCCCTGACACGCTGCCTGTGACGCCGGATCTCCAGGTCATACCTCTGCAGCATGACCGAGATCGATTCCAGCCTGGCCCGGGTCTCTTCCATTGACGAGTTGATCTTCTCTCGGAGTTTTGCAAACTCCAAGATATCAGGCTCTGTTCTGCAGGTGAATTCCCTGGGTTGGTAGCGGAGGCCAATGCCGCAACCATGGGTGTGTCTGTTGCTGTGGGGGGGTGGAGGGGGGTGGAGGGGTTGTCCCTGCCTATGCGAGCCCTGTGCTCCTTTCCCCTTAGTCATTTTTTAAACTGCACCACACTGTTCAGAATTGATGCTGTGAGAAACAGAACTCACTCACAAATCCATGGAGACAAAGCCTTGGAAACAAGAACAGTTTATTACAGTCTTGCAAGTACCGGATGCTTCTGCAATCAAGCAGAAATGCGCACGAAAACATTACATTAAAGCATTCTTATTCAGTTTACAAGTTGCGGAATCATGCCTCCCTTTTCCCATTCTATCATAAGCCAATTACCTCACTTGTTAGTTATTTTCTTATCTGGCCATCCTGCTGTCCTTGTCTGCATTCTTTGTTCCTTGTTTGTTACAGCTTGTTCTTTTATCCAGTTTCTCTTATCTTACTATAAGCTTTATTGTGAAATGCTCCTACTGCTTCTTTTTGTGGTCAGCTACAACCCTTTAAAGTTATTTCCTAACTTAAAACTATTTTCTTTAAAAGACCCTCTATATTCATTAAACTCTTAGCCTTAAGTATGCGACATGCTACATGCTACATGTTACATGCTGCATGCTACATGCTACAAGAATTCCGTGACTGTTTGTATAATGTTCCCCTTCCCTTCCCCCCACTACACCCCCCTCACCCATCTGCAAAAACAACATTTTTAATCTCCCACAATTAAGTAGTTCTAAGGGTCAGGAAATAGTTATTTTCGACAAATTGGACAGTGAAGGGAGGGTGAGTGCCCCACTTTATCTGGGCTCTAGTGCAGAGTTCAGCAAAGCAGACCTACTGGGTCGCCGCCATCTTGAATTCCCCCCACGCCCCACCATGGCTTGTTTTAGTATTGAACTGTCTGCTGTCATTCATGTAATGACGAATGTGTAACCACCGAAATGTTAAACCCAGCTCGATTGGTGAGAGAAGTGAATCCTGTGTCAGGAATCTTGACTTTAGAGCTTTCCAACTTGAGAATAATCAGCTTCAGCATGTGAGCAATTGGGACAGCCTACTTTCCAGAATCATTTGTCTGTTTGGGGACATTGGTACTGACTGAACCGCAGCATCCCCCATTTCCTCCTCCAGAGCCTCCCTGTGGCATCCTCCCTGTTAGATGGAGGATGCTAGAATTTTGACTGACAAAAAGAAAATGAAGAGATATTTACCAGATGAAATAGTGTGCAAAAGAAAACTTAGAGGTGCTTTTGCTATTTTGTTGCTATTTTCTTGCAGAGGCAGGCTTGGTGAGTTGCTAAATTGCACCCTATGGGTCATACACACTGGAAACCACAATGTGTCAGTACTGGATACTGAATGCTGATATTTTATCAACTTCACAGCACTTTAACTGAACCACTCCAATTCTTGTCCTTTGAAGAAGTTGACTTACATGCAGACACATGTCTAAGGGAAACCATCCAGAATTGCTTGTTTTTCAAACACAGAACAAATACATGAAAAATAACGTTTCTTAGTTCTCTATTGCCAACCCAGTGCCATTCAGGTGCAGCAAGGACTCAATGATTTGTCAGACTGAAACTCTGCATTTTTGGGAAGTAAAGAGTTTAGAGAGAATCAAAATGGAAAACATTTTCCAGAGGCAGGGGGCTTGGTGACCAGACGACACATGCAATAATTGGCAAACGCACCAGACAGATGAGGTTTTTGTAGAGTCTTTACAATGCACTCACTGAGTCTGCAATGACCGAGACCCGCTTTCCCTGCATGAGGTTTTTAACCATGGTGAATCCACCTATCCTGCACATCTCTCGACACCATGGGCAATTGAGCAGGGCAAATCCATCTAACCTGCACATCTTTGGACGGTGGGAGAAAACCCACACAGGCACAGGGGGAATGTGCAAACTCCACACACAAGCTGTGAGGCAGCACTGCTAAGCTTTGTGCCACTCTGCTGCCTCCTTTGTGTGTTGCGGCTTGTGTACTGTCTGAAGGAGACCCTGGAAGCAGACACAGTAACAATTTTCAAAGGGGAATTGGATATACGCTTTAAAAGCAATTTGTAACACTTTGGGAAATCAGCAGGGACTGGTTTGATAGCTTCTGCAAAGAGCTGGGGATGGATTGACTCAGCAGCCAGTGTTAATCTCTCCACCCACATCATTTGAAGCGAATCAGCAGCTTTAAAGTTACATGAACAGAGAGAAGCGAGAATATAAAACCCATTGTCATGTGGAACCAACAGCACTGACATGTTGAAGGGAGGAGGGCATAGGCAGAAACGACACGAGCTTTGGTGGATGCCTTTTGAGTTGGTGGAGGTAGACAGAATTGAGCAGCTGGGCTGAATGGCCACTGACCTGCTGCTGATTTATGTAGTTTTGATGCAGTTACTATTTACGAAAGTAGAAGTGCTTGGAGGAACGAGCAGGAAGCCACGGAAACGGAAAAGGAAGCAAGTGGCACTGTTGAAGTAGGTCTGAAGGCAGGTCCTCACCACACTGAAGAAGCAGAGGGCGTAATCGATGGATGGTCTCTCTTGACACAGTTCTATGCCGACCAGCGCTGTGTGTGTTTCTGTGCATCTTAAGTGCCAGGGACTATGTACCCACTGAAGGTTGTGTCTCTTTATCTTCTGCTCTTTAAATCTTTGATTGTCTTGGCCACTGAGCCCAAGGAGGAATTTCTATTTCCGAACCGCATCAATAACATTGTGGTGAGTACCAATGGCAAGGTCTTCGTAGCCACTGACAACTTCTTGTATCAGCTGAATCAGAGCCTGGTCCAGGAGGTGGCCAAGCAGACGGGGCCTCGTTATGATGGGCCTTGTGAGAAAGCAGATCACTGTTGTGTCAAATGGGAAGAAAAGGACAATGTGAACAAGATCCTGGTCGTGGATGAGAAGCAGGACATGGTTCTGACCTGTGGGACGTTGAGGCTGGGGGCTTGTGAGGTTAGATTGCTGCACAATGTCAGCCAGTACCAAATTGACAAGCTCAATAATGTCGCCCCTATCTATCCAGAAGCCTCAGCAATTGCCTTTCTAGTAAAAGCCAGTCCAAACAATTACTTGGTGACCGCTGTCACGCCTAGTGGGATGGCTAGCAAATTTTTTCCACCCTCCTGCAAAGACAACAGCAGTTACCATAGTGACTTAGAGGATAGTGTTAAAACCATTTTCCTAAGGAATCCTCAAAAGTCCTCATTTTTGAGCTATAATTATGATCAGTATGGTGATGCAGTTGTCAAGCTTGAAGACCAGACTGTGGAGCTCCAGTTCGTACAAGGTTTCCAGTGGCTGGAATATATTTATATTTGGCTTAATACTAACGTCTCAGGCCCAGGGATCATCCGCATGAATGTTAAAGACAATAGTGCAGACACTATTGCTTCCTTTATTCAAGCCACCCTGCTGTGCCCCCAGGGAAAAAATCAAGCCCTCAGAGTCCTGTCTTCTGCTGTCTTCAGCATCACTTCCTCCGATACCTTGATGGTCACAATCCTGTCCAAACAAGGACAGTCTGAGTACAGCCTACTTTGCTTCTACAACCTGACTCACTTAAACACGAATACCAAGGGTCAAAAAAGCTACTTCAGTGAGCAGGTAAGTTTTCGAAATGACTACTCCTTAAAATATATTTTATTGACTATATTGAATGAGGTAAAACTCAGACCAGTGAAGGGCATTGAGTGAAGAGTGGCCTGGTGGCTTAGTGGTTAGCACTGCTGCCTCACAGGGACCTGTGTTCAATTCCACCCTCGGACAAATGTCTGTGCTGAGTTTACACATTCTACCCTTGTCTGTGTGGGTTTTCTCTGGCTGCTCTGGTTTCCTCTCACAGCCCAAAGATGTGCAGGTTCGATGGAATAGTCATGGGAAATGTGAGGTGAGAGGGATGGGTTGGTGGGGTGGGTCTGAGTGGGATGTGTTTTGGAGGGTCACTGTGGACTCAATGGGCTGAATGACCTGCTTTCATGCTGTAAGGATTCTCTGGATCTTTACACTGGTGTTGTAGGTAAAGGGTGCGAATTTGCTAAAGACAGTGGGTACATTTGTTTGACAACTTTACAATATGCTCTGCACATACGCGACATGTTGAGGTAGATTTAGCCCTAGTGTTACCAAAAGAAAGCTAATTAGACACATCTAAATTAATTTCAAATAACCTGTTTGACATGTTATGACACACCTCTGTGCAGCTGGGAATCAAACCAAGACCTTCCAGCCCAAAGATAGGGACACACCACCGATTTGCCAGCCAGTGATGCCCACATCCCACAAATTAATAAATAGAAACACATCACAGGAGCTCTTATTGTCTGCATCTTTACTTCATATTAAGACTTCTAAGCAGTGCATTTACAACAATGTTAACATTCTGATCGAAGTGTCACCTGCTTACTCCTATTGAATGATTTTTAATCACATCGGTGACATATCCTGGATATAACAGCTGCAAATGGCCAGGATATTTCCCCCTGAACCCCCATCCCTGGCCCTTTCATAAAGCATGATTTGACAATGCTGGGTTACTAATGCAACATCATCCCCCGAGAATAAAGAAGGTGACTGCAATTGTTTTGTTGCCCCACTCTGTTTCCCAGATGCCGCTAGGGGTGAGTTTTGCATATCATGAGGAAGTGGCCTAAGGGCAGAATGGAAATGGGACTGTGGTTGACTGCAGGAGCAGCATCTGACAGTGTTTGACTGTCAGTGGACACTATTTCTTTACCTTTTATTGGCTGATGTAACAATAAAAGGCGAGAATGAGAGGGAGCATGGCCTTTAAATTTCTAGCTGCGGCTGACAGCCTGTTCATAGCCTCACCTTCCCCTCCACCCCCCCCCATTCCTGTCTGACATTCCTCCTTCAATGCCCAATTGGGCACTTGATTCCTTTGGTCAGTGCCCTTCCTGCTGGGCAGCTGTTAATTGGACACGCCATGCTGAAAATTATGATATCCAGCCCTTAGGTTTTAGGCTTTAATATCTAAAGTGAGTGAGTTTCACAAATCAATATCAGTACTTGGATTGTTTTCACAACAGTAATATATTGCCAGGGCTCTGTTAATCGTTCAGAATTATTGAAGGCTCAGTCTCAACGTTTGAGTCTTTTCTTAAGAGTAACCATCTCTGGGCCATCATTCCCATAGTATCAACAATTTCACAATTTACTCTATTGCTGACCATAGTAGTTAGCAACCCCCGAAGTCCAGAGATCATTCTTGTAAACTTATATTGTACTCCCTTTAGGATCAGTGTATCCAAATCTGCTCACAGTACCCCAGGTGGGGTCTAACCAGGGTTTTGTATAACTGCTACAAAACTTCTGTATTCCTACATTCCAGTCCTTTCAATAGAAAGGCCAGCATTCCATAAGCTTTCCTGATTATTTTCTGCACCTGTTTGTGATATTTAAAAGATCTATGTGCATGAACTCCCAAGTCTGTTTAGACAACCACCGTATTTAACTTCATAGCATCTAGAAAATACCCTCATCTAAACTGTTTTGGGCCAAAATAGATAACCTCACACTTGCTTACATTGAACTCCATCTGCCACAGTCTTGCCCATTCACTGAGTCTAACAATATTCCTTTTTAATTTTATGCTATCATCTACACTGTACATAATACTAACTTTGTGTCATCAGCGAATTTGGATATATGATTTTCTATGCCATTATCCAAGTCATTAATAATGAATGTGAATAATTGAGGCATTAACACTGATCTTTGTAGGTCATTACCAGTTATTTCTTGCAAATTTGAGTATCTACCCATTATCCCTGCTTTCTGTCACAGATCACTCAAATGATTTCTCGGCCATATCAGTAATTTTCCCTTAATTCCATGGCCTTTACCTTAGTGAACACTCTCTTGTGTGGGACTTTATCAAATGTCTCCTGGAAGTCCTTGAAAACAGCATCCATAGACATTCCCCCATCCGCTAATTTAGTCACCTCTTCAAAACATTCAATGATGTTTGTCAGGCAACTTGCTCATTCAGCAGAATCTGTGCTCTGTTTTGCACTTCTATAAGCCCTTCCTTTTAATTTTATGCAGTCCCTTAAGGCTTTAGTTGCCCATGGTTTTTATTTTCATTTGGAGCTTTTTTCTCTCAGGTGCATTAGCTGGATTTGTATTTTGTTAAATGTTTCTTTAAATGTCCTCCAGTTTACAATGGACAGTATCTATCTCTAAGTAAGTCAGTCTTACCTAAATCTAAAGCTGATTCTAGTAGCTGTTTTTAACTTTCAAAAGTTATATTGAACTCAATCATGTTCTGATCACTGTTCGATAAATGTTCAAGCACAATTAAATCTGGCTCATTACTCAGTACTAACTGCAATATTGCTTGTCCCCTTGTTGCATCGAAGGTATGTTGCTGTTGGAAACTATCCCAGACACACTCCAGAAATTCACAACCTTTCTGACAGGTGCTTGTCTGCCTCTCCCCATCCATATCAAAGTTAAAATCCCCCACTTTGCTACACTTTGTCCAATTTCTGCATTTATACAATCTAGCACTTCAGAACTGCTACCTGCGAATCTGTACACAACACTAATTACAATTTTAGGTCATTTACTGTTCCTCAGCTCCTGTGTATCTTCCCCTCTTTATATCCTCCCTCTCATTGAAGTAATTTTGTTTCTAATCGGTAAGGCTACTTCACCTCCTCTGTTATTTTCTCGATCCTGTTATCCTTATAACCTGGTATATTTAGTTCCCAATCTCAATTATCCTGCAAGCATGACTCAGCAATAGCTATTATACCACAATCTTCAACTTAAATTTGTGTCCGCAACTCATTTAATGCTCCTTGTATTTATCTGTAGAACTTTTATTTGGGCTATATTCTATAACCTGCGCCTCAGCACTGTTGGGCCATACGCTATAACCTGTCCCTCAGCACTGATGGGCCATACGCTATAACCTGTGCCTCAGCACTGATGGGCCATACGCTATAACCTGTGCCTCAGCACTGATGGGCCATACGCTATAACCTGTCCCTCAGCACTGATGGGCCACACACTATAATCTGTGCCTCAGCACTGATGGGCTATACACTATAACCTGTCCCTCAGCACTGATGGGCCATACACTATAACCTGTCCCTCAGCACTGATGGGCCATACACTATAACCTGTGCCTCAGCACTGATGGGCCATACGCTATAACCTGTCCCTCAGCACTGATGGGCCATACACTATAACCTGTCCCTCAGAACTGATGGGCCATACATTATAACCTGTCCCTCAGCACTGATGGGCCATACACTATAACCTGTGCCTCAGCACTGATGGGCTATACGCTATAACCTGTGCCTCAGCACTGATGGGCCATACACTATAACCTATGCCTAGCACTGATGGGCCATACACTATAACCTGTGCCTCAGCACTGATGGGCCATACGCTATAACCTGTCCCTCAACACTGATGGGCTATACACTATAACCTGTCCCTCAGCACTGATGGGCCGTACACTATAACCTGTGCCTCAGCACTGATGGGCCATACGCTATAACCTGTGCCTCAGCACTGATGGGCCATACACTATAACCTGTCCCTCAGCACTGATGGGCTATACACTATAACCTGTCCCTCAGCACTGATGGGCCGTACACTATAACCTGTGCCTCAGCACTGATGGGCCATACACTATAACCTGTCCCTCAGCACTGATGGGCCGTACACTATAACCTGTCCCTCAGCACTGATGGGCCATACACTATAACCTGTGCCTCAGCACTGATGGGCCATACACTATAACCTGTGCCTCAGCACTGATGGGCCATACACTATAACCTGTCCCTCAGCACTGATGGGCCGTACACTATAACCTGTGCCTCAGCACTGATGGGCCATACACTATAACCTGTCCCTCAGCACTGATGGGCCGTACACTATAACCTGTCCCTCAGCACTGATGGGCCATACACTATAACCTGTGCCTCAGCACTGATGGGCCATACGCTATAACCTGTGCCTCAGCACTGATGGGCCATACGCTATAACCTGTCCCTCAGCACTGATGCTTTATTCATCTGATAATCTTTTCTCTCTTCTGATTTGATCAATCCATGTAATTTTGTGAAGACCTGCCATGCCTGAATTTGGATTTCTGACTTTCTTTATTCTCTGACATGTTACTTGATTTTGAAATGTGCCCTGAGCCTACATCCCCACATTAACTAGTTTAAAGTCCTTATAACCACCTTAATTACATTGGTCCCCTGTTTATTTACAGAATTTCTCATGTCCTCACATTATAGAATGAGATAAATGTACAAAAGAGAAGGAAAAGAGGTGAAAATGAGGGAAATGATTGGGCACATTCGCAGTCTGTTTCTCCAGTAGGATTTGTTTTGATTTCTAATTCTATTGGTAACCTACTTTGTTAGGCTTCAGAAAATTCCACTCCTTGCCTTTCTTGCCATTGCACAATGAATGGAGTCACTTGGATATTATATGTGGCAATATGACTTACTCCAAGTTAAGGAACATTGCTCATCTCCCCATCCAAAAC